>NC_030684.2:122216137-122520549 GCF_000004195.4 Xenopus tropicalis | reverse complement strand
GGTGGTCTAACAGCTGTGAAACTTGACACCATGCAAAACCTCTGACCACTGATAAGGTTGTCATGGTAACAATGGTGGTGTGATATGCTAATTAGCATAAATCTTCGTGGGTGGCCAAAAGGCCGTGAAAGCGTTACTATAGAAATGGTTGTTTAGATGCTGGAAAATGCTCAGGTGCCTTGCTTGGGAGACTCTGGCTCCCGTGTGAATAAGCAGTGGTACAGTCTGCAAAGCAACAGCGCAGGGGGCAGGAAAGGGGGTCGGTACCGATGTGCCACTAAGCACTTGGCACTGTTTGGGTCTGGCATGGTTGGTTAGGGTAGGGGGGCGCCTATTTATGTGCTTACATCCCCAACATACATGTAGCATTATAACAATAAAGCCAAAAGATGAAAAGGCACAGCTCTCTATTCACCTATATAGGGTTTTTAGTGGTGTGTTTTATTTAACCTAAATTAAAAACTTAATTTTTAAAATTCCAAAAAAAGAGAGAGAAGAAAAAGAAAGGAGTTAAAACCTGAAGTTATCCCTATACCTATTGGAGGAGTATCGCTGGCTGAGCTCTAGCCAGCAAATTCTAGCTTTTATTGCTATGTTACAAATTGCCTTGGGTGCAACAAAACCCCTTCTTTGTAACTAATCAGCACACGCAACGTAACAGTCCGGGCAACACAAATACATAGCATGGGGTTAGTAACTCGCATTAACATAGTGAACTTTGATGCACAATAACTACACAGAGACCATGAGTGAGGTGGTGTTAGGCCGCAGCTTGCTTTATTAATCATGTCAAAGTACAACTTAAGGTTCAGTAAATAATAACTTGTACATTTTTATCTGACTGACCAGCCTCTGCTAACCTCAGCAGGCCATCATACCAAAATTATCAAATAAAAATCCTGCCATTAACCCATCTTTGTATAATCTTTTTAACAAATTTTCCTCCATGCAAGCTGCGACAAACCAGAATGAATTTAATTTTTTTTATTTTTTTATAGATATGTATATATATTTATATATCAAAATAGGGCGGGTGGGGCAAGTTCAGACTGCAGTTCCTCCACACTGCTCGCCGAACGCAGAGGTGAGCCCTGCGAATGTGTCAACTATTTAACCCCTCGCATCCCGAGGCCCTGCTGCCCTACCAATGGGAGCGCTACCCCTACCTGTGGCGTGAACCCGGTGCCCAATAGGACCCCCACCGGAGTCTACTTAACCCCCCCCGGCTAGCACTAACCCCATGGGATCGCAGGGAGTATTCTCTCCCCGCTCCCTACTCACACTTATCACCATTTGGGCATATGTAGGGAGAATCGCTCTTAACCCATTCTTCGAGAGTAAGGGCTTAGTGAGCGAATAGAATGAATGGGATTACTCTGTTTAATATCAAGAGGGAGTTTTTGTTATTATTATACTAAGTCCCTTGCACATGACACACACTGGTTATTCTAACTTAATGTATTCAGCTCGTTGCTGATTCTATTTTTTAACAATCACGGACCGGAGGATATTTAGTTTGTGTATATATATGATAGTTAGGCTTCATTCATAGATCGATCGCAACCCAGGTAAGTGTTTTGGTCGTTCTTAACCTATAGATTCATGTAAGAACCCAGTGGTAAGTATATTAAAAGGTTCTACTTCATTACCTAAGAATCGTAACACCAGGAGGGTTTGTTAATTTACTATGTTCAACTATACGATTCGCGGAAACTGGATATATTAATCGCAAGAGTAAGTATATTTATGCTCAAACCAAATGAATATCAATGTTTCCTTATTTTTATTTTATTACATATCAATAAAGCCATTTAAAACACATGATGTCATGTCTTTATTTAGATCATACAGTCTGAAATATGTACTTCACTTGATGGTGTAATTTAGTGCGATGTGAGAGATATACAAATATACATAGCACGATTTAGGCTGGGAGTTTGAGGTGTTTCATAGCTTTTCGTGCCTATATTGTTTTAGCAGAGTTAGTCTTAGTATTCCAGAACACAGAAACTGAGGTCACTTTTTGCGCACCCCCAAAAACTCTCAATATAAATTCAGGAACATAAAACATGTCCCATACCCGGCGGAAATACAGGTACGCCTAACCTCAAAGTGGTCAATCGCCAAACAGTGAAGGAGATTACGAAGCAGTGAGGTTGAAGTTAATTTCACACACCCTACCATTTAGTACAAGTGCATCTGGCCCTGCTTGGACAGATCGCCAAAGCAGTATCCGCATTACAGATATCCAAGGAAGAGTCCCCTATACGTTACGCACTTGGACTATTAAATCGCAGTACACCGCTAATGCTAATTATACTGCCGTTTTGGCACAGCCTGCATCCAGTTACTATTGCAACATACAAATCCTCCAGGGTGCAAGCAACTAGTTGGGTGTGGCTAGTAACTTCCAAAATAGCACAATCTGTCTGTCAGTTCAATTACGTGCATAGCAAAGAAGATCGCTCCTCCATGCCTAGCTTTTAGTGTATACGAGAGCTTGTTATAACCCAGGTCTTTCTGCTCCCCAAGAGTCAATTACTTGCGTGCTACCCGACCCACTTACGGCTCTGGTTCGTACCTGTGGGTGATGTACCTACGAACCTTGTATATACTTCGGCACTCACTCACCATGGGTTCTACACAAAATTCCGTGTATATTTAACCTCCACTACAGTACTCCCAAGCTTTTCGGCACTCAGTGCCTCTATGATCCATTCGCAGCCCAAAGGGAGCTTCTATATTTAGGCCGGCAGACCAATTACAGCATCTAGTGCCTCCGCACGGATTATCATCACCCCACCTCTGCCGCTTCAAATTCGTAACTCGCACTGCGATTTGTATTAATAATCGATTTTCAACCCAGAGCTCCCCAAGATTCAATTACTGGCGGGCTACCCAGCCCGCTTTTGGCTCTGGATCGTATCTATGGGTGATGTGCCTACATACCTTAAATATACCTCGGCACTCACCCACTATGGAAACTACATAAGGGTTCGGCGTAAATGTAAAATTTCCACTTTAATAGAGATGTGGCGAAATGTTCGCAGGCGAACTAATTCACCCGAACATCACGTGTTTGCGTGGCCGAAAGTTCGCAAACTTTTTGCAATATTCGCAATTTGGGTACGCCTTAGCTGGCGCCTAATTTTGACCTCTCACCCCAGACCAGCAGATACATGGCAGCCAATCAGGCAGCTCTCCCTCCTGGACCACTCCCTTCTATTATGCTGTGTAAAACTAATTTGCCAAAAAAACGGCGTAAAAATCTGTGTAAAATATTTAGAAAAGATCGCCGTCTGAACACTGGATATTATGCCGTATATTACGCCGTTATTTTCCATAACTTCCGGTGGACAAAATTACACTGTCCAGGTCGTGGCACCCTTTAAACAACTTTAAAATCAGTTTTCTGGCCAGAAATGGCTTTTCTAGGTTTTAAAGTCCGCCTTCCCATTGAAGTCTATGGGGTTCGCAAAGTTGGCGAAATTACGCACTTTCCGGTGGAAGTTCGCGAACGGGTTCGTGAACTTTTTTAGCAAGACTCGCTACATCACTACACTTCAACACTCCCCAACTATTCGGCACTCAGTGCTCCTATGATCCGACAACAGCACAACGGGAACATCTATATTTAGACCGACAAATCAATTACAGCTGCTAGTGCTTCTGCACAGACCATCAGCGCCCCACCTCTGCCGGTTATAATTGCTAACCCTCACAACGATGTCTATTGATAACCGATTTTCAACTTCCTCAATGTGTCTCGTTACTGTGCTTCTATTCAGAATTTTACATTTTAAATCGATTACCTCCCCCCAGCCCTTTCGTTACCTCGGCACAAGAACATTTAAGGTATAGGGATAACAACGCCGACGCGTGTTTCGCAAAATGCTTTTTCAAGGCGAATTTATTACGTAGGGATTCTTTTATACCCTCATCTACCAATCACTATGTTCTTATGGCTCCGCCTTATCCAAAGTGAATTAACCCTTGTACCTCATATCCAGTTGTGTAAAAAGAATACGAGGTGGGTTCTTGTAGCCTATCAGGCCAAATTGGAAGGGAATAAATGGTAATGGTCCGTTTTGCTATCTCATTCATCCGGATTATCATTACTCACAGATACAAAGGAGTATATATATTACTTATATTTGACTGATGTTTTTGGAAATATATATCAAGACAGATATTTAGGGGCTATATATCAAATTAATATACTCACTCATCATTTCTACCAGCAATTGTGTATTTATGAGTAATTAATGGACAATAAAAGTGAAAGTAAAGTGTGTCAGCTTTTTTCCAATCCTATGAAATATCTCACGTGTAAACCAATAATACTTTGTGCATTGTATATACATGAAAAATCATAATACATGATAAGAAAATAATAAAGGTGCATGGATCTTGAGGACAGAAATTTATCTCAAGTAAAGTGTTGAAAGTGTCAATCAAAATATACGTATTTGTGAAGTGTGAATGGTATAAATATTCATCTGTCATCAGACATACTTAAATTCTAAGGATGAAAATAGCCTCCCATATTATGTGAGTTAAACTGTAAGTCATCTGTGAATATTTATTCTGCTAGCAATAAGAGCTTGTGCTTTGGTGAAAAAAAGTTCTATGGTTCCAAAATAATGATTAATACTTTATTGTGCTGTCAGTGTAGCAATACAAACGTGATCACTGAAGTAAGTGCAATGTGAAAAGAAGTGAAAAGTGCAGGGTATGCAAGAAGGTGATTTTACGATTTACCCCTGATATCAAATCCATGATAGAAGGGTTCAAGAGGGGACAGAGCCCAAGTGTTTATCTCAAGAATGGGGTAAAATTGATATTTTCATTCACCAACAGGTGCGAGGGAATTCATTAGAAAGATCCATTTGCTCTCTCTTTTTAACAAATGCTCTGTAATATTTCCACTTCTTATGCCCAACGATGCGTGTTCAATCCCCCAGGAACACGCATCGTTGGGCATAAGAAGTGGAAATATTACAGAGCATTTGTTAATGACCTTGGGTCAGGAAAGTTCCCACACTAACACTTTTCTCTAAGCTCCTTAAAAGCCATTTACTAGATGAAGCATTTCGCTAGCCTTTATCCTATGCACTTATACCCCACTCTTCTTCCTAGTAGATTGTAAGCTCCTTGAGGCAGGGACCTTATTCAAACTGTGTATTGAAAGCTTTTAACTCTTCAGCACAGGTCATGGAACTCCAAGATGACTTTTAATATCCTCATATTTCACAAGAGGGGGTACATTATTTATTATAATACACAAGTTTCGGTGAATCATGTGGCAGATATGACATCACTAAGCTCCGATTATAAGGATAATATTTTACTAGATATTCATGTGTATTATAAATACATACATTACATACATACATACTAACCCCCTCAACTCTGCCTTCAGTATAAAATAAGCTAAATGTCAGGTAATTTTTATTTTCATTTTACCACAAAACATCTGCTCACATCTTATTGAAGGATGTCACTAAGAATGAAGGAAATGCTTTGCGGTCAGATGAATCTAAAATAAAACGATATGAGTAGAATGTGTAGCATAATGGATGTTGCATACCCAATACCGCCCACTCTTTATTTAAGTAACTCCAAGATGTACAGTAAAATCCTGCATCATGCTGTGGGGGGGTATTTCCTTCTGCTGGGGCTGGAAATGTGCCAGTTGTGCCCAGACTCCTACACGGAGCGGCTTAAAAATACGATTTAGAAAAATGACATTACTTTTTCCCTCTTTCAGAAGGTTAAAGGTTATAGGGCTTTTTCTGAACATACTTCTTGCCTATTGGTTTACTAATTAAAAATCTATGTTTTTTGAGCTAAATGGCAACATTTTTCTTTCTTTCTTTTCTATGTTTTTCTTTCTTGAAGCTAAATGGCAAAATTGAAGCTACTCCATGTTTGGTCCTTGTAAGCTATTTACTCCATCCCGTTCCCTCTGTTATGTTTTTGATTGCAGGAGTCCATTAATATCATTTATTTGTGTGAATCTGTCCCGTTTTGCTTTGCCGAAAAATCTTTCAAAAGATCCGTGGAACGGCCAAAACACTGCCAAACAAAAATGTTGCACGTGTCATTTTTTTAAATAAAAAAAATACAGTGTAAGATAAAAAAAACGATGTGCGCACAATGTTTTTTGATGTGCGTAATTTTTTCTATGCCCGCAACAATTCTCTCTGATGTGGGTAACAAACTTTTGAAATTTTGAAATTGGCCGTGAATCCATGCCTGGCAAATTATTTTGCTCTTCACTATACACTAGTAATCTTATTATCCACAAGGACGAAGGTTAACTATAACATGGCCTTACTACTCAGTCACACTGTTTGCTGGGGGATAAATGATTTTAAATGCATCACAGATTTAGAATGTTAATAGGCAGTGTAGGGCATCTAATAAGAATAAATTCAGTATAAAAACATGGCAGAAGTTGTAAAATAAGGAACTTTATTCTTTTCAGAGACTCAAGTTTTACACACAACAGCCATTAAAACTTTACAAACTTTCACACAGTTCTTTGCAATCAGGCATTTACAGACTAGTTACCACATTTTAGCACTTCTGATGGGTCCCAACACTTTCTTGATCTCTGCTACATACCCCAGGGCCTACACTACCCTGCTCCTCTATGCTTCCTCTTGGGAATCTACTCCCACTCTCTCCTTGGTGGGGCTCTTAGCTGCCCTTGGCCTGATCTATCTCACATTATTAAGCATGCTATAAGGCCACTATCCTATACTGGCTAAACCTCCCACTCACTCCGGTTCTGGATGTAGTTCTTCTTACAGGTGCTACTCCAGTAGATGTTCGTTCCATGTGGCTCACTTGGCTTTATGTCTTGTCTCTTTTTATACCCTGCTTCCCACACTTATCTAGAACTGTTTTATAGTTTCCTCTTTTTCTTTAGCCTCCCTCCCTCTAGTGGCTCAACACTAGCATTACAAAAACCTGTTCTTGAATGAATGCTACACTAGTGGTCACTCATAGTAATTACCCCAAAATAACTTGTGAATGCCTTTCACCCTCTTACACATGACATATTTTGGCCAAGGTGTGGCACTAACACCTCACTTTTTGGAGAACAATTTTTTTAATGGCAGAAACTATGGGCTGGCAATCATTATCCTTCTTTTTGTATACAAGTAATGTCTTTTTCAAGCAGATGGTCAATTCCAGATTGTAGGTTAGACCAAGTGCTGGAAGAGGGGTGTTTCTAACAGCTGGTCAGTGCTACAGCATTAGTTAGACTGAGCACCAATGATTTCTTTCTTTGTTTTTTTTACACACAATGCAATCTTTTACCCCAACAATTCTAGCTTACAACTAGCAAACAAGCTGCTATGAAGTCATGGGGGCTAATACGTAAGTTCCTGAAGGGATGTTGTACTCACATCTGCATACTCCTGGCTTTGTCATAATGCAGAGCTGCCAAATGCAGTACATGTCAAGCATTGCTAATCTGGATCAGTTACATTATTATCCAGCAAGATCTCTCTGTGCCTTGAGGTCTCAGTTAATTGTCTGTATTTGTTTCTAGTTTCTGACTGCTGGCTCCTGCTCAAGGTTTTCTCTCCTACCTGTTCTGTGCTTGATTCTGGATTTGCCCTTTGCCTGGATTTTAATTTTTTCCTGCCTCATCCAGCCTATGTTCTGTCAAATTCAGTTCTTGTATAATTATCTGGCCTGCCTTTATGGGTTCTCTGGGAACCTCATGCATTTATGAGTTGAAGGCAACCAAAGGGGGATTCCATTGGTGAATGGTGCAGATATAGGTAGAAAAGCATGCTGAGTCCTGAATCCCTCTAAGGTACTGGATCACAGGTTTTAATACTGAAATGGAAATAAATAGGGGTCAAAATTCATGTCTTCTCATGTAGCATGGAAAGCGTTCTCATATTTGATTGATGCTGACCAGAAATAGTTTATTGGCAGGAGCAGTACAAACAGGTTTAACTTGGAAATACTGGTATGGGATATATTATCAGGGAACCTGTTATTCAGAAAGCTCCAAATTATGGGAAGGCCATCACCCATAGACTCCGTTGATTCTAATTTTTGAGAATTATTTCCTTGTAATAATAAAACAGTACCTTGTACTTGATCCCAACTAAGATATAATTACCCCTTATTGGGGGCAGAACAGCCCTATTGGGTTTATTTAATGGTTAAATGATTCCCTTTTCTCTGTAATAATAAAACAGTACCTGTACTTGATCCCAACTAAGATATAATTACCCCTTATTGGGGGCAGAACAGCCCTATTGGGTTTATTTAATGGTTAAATGATTCCCTTTTCTCTGTAATAATAAAACAGTACCTGTACTTGATCCCAACTAAGATATAATTACCCCTTATTGGGGCAGAACAGTCCTATTGGGTTTATTTCATGGTTAAATGATTCCCTTTTCTCTGTAATAATAAAACAGTACCTGTACTTGATCCCAACTAAGATATAATTACCCCTTATTGGGGGCAGAACAGTCCTATTGGGTTTATTTCATGGTTAAATGATTCCCTTTTCTCTGTAATAATAAAACAGTACCTGTACTTGATCCCAACTAAGATATAATTACCCCTTATTGGGGGCAGAACAGTCCTATTGGATTTATTTAATGGTTAAATGATTCCTTTTTCTCTGTAATAATAAAACAGTACCTGTACTTGATCACAACCAAGATATAATTAATCCTTATTGTAGGTAAAATAATCCTGTTGGGTTTAATTAATGTAAGATTTTTTGACAGACATAAGATATAAAAAAAAATCCCTTATTAGTAAAACCCCAGGTCCCACGCATTCTGGATAACAGGTCCCATACTTGTACAATGTTTTAGCCCCTTTTACCGGAAGCTGTATAGATGGATTTAATCTCAGCAGAATTAGGTTAAATCTCAAGTGTTTATCTCAGGGGTCCTCAAACGTCTTTACCAAGGGGCCAGTTCAATGGCCCCCCAGACTGTTGGGGGCCGGACCACCACCACCACCCCCGTCAAACTATGGCCCTCTCCTGCATTCTCTTCCAGCAAACCCCGCCCCCTCCCTCATCCCGCTCCCTCTCTCTCCGCTGCAAGGGGTGAGTACACAGCGGGGGGCTGGCCCGTGGGCCGTAGTTTGAGGACCCCTGGTCTAACTGAATCAAATGCAAACCCATAAAGCAGTGGCCAACTGAGGGTGACAATTTTTTTTTTCCAATTCATTTCAGATTTGCATTCAGACAGATCTTTGGCAGAGAATTATTTAGTATTTAGCCAAATCTTAAAATGATGGCTTTGGTGCATCCATATAAAACACAGAACAATTTTTAATTGCCCCCCCCCTTATCCTCCAGGCTTGGGGAATTGTAATGGTTTTAAGTACATACTGTATATGGAAATGTATTATTAGAGTCTCTCCTGGGCCCTGGGCAGGTGTTGGTCCTGCTGTCTCTATTGTTACTTTTCTGTCTCCCATTTTTCCTTCATTGGTGCAGAAAAACACTAACAATCTTTTGTACTCAATATGACCTGTATCAGGAATATTCAAGAAAATAAATATTGTCTCAGAAATGAGTGTTATATAGAGTATAAGAGAGGCACTGTCATTTCATAACTGAACTGTAACTATAAGGTATGTGAATGTGCCATTCTGCTTCTCTTTTAAAGTTCTTGTCTCAGACATATCAAGAATCTGTGGTTCAACAGGAAATTGTATAAGCAATGATCTATTAACTTCAAGGAGCTGCAGGAAATCTACATAGAAGATTGCACAAAACCCCTCCCAACAGTTTGCAAACTTTGTATACACCCAAATAGCTAAACAACTGAAATGCCTTCTCTACCTTATACTGATAGGAAATTCAGCAAACAGCATATTTTATTCACTAATAGTTTTTCTCAGTAGGATTTTATCTAAACTTTGAATAAGGAAATGCACATACATGGAAGGAGTAAAAGACAGCGACACGGTTAAAATAAATTGTAGAATTTAAAGGAGAAGGAAAGGCTAGTAAAGAGTTAATCTCAAGCTGCAGGCATACCTTCAGTTGTCTCAATAGTCCCCTTAAGTCTCCCCATATTTCACCTGTTTAGAAGATCAGAAGCCAGACAGGAAGAAAAAAATGCTGAGCTGTGTAAAGAAAGTTCCCATTATGCCTCACTCCTGCACAGACACTGGGACCAAGTGTACATGCTCAGTTAGTTAGACTATGGGGCAGATTTACTAACCCACGAACGGGCCGAATGCGTCCGATTGCGTTTTTTTCGTAATGATCGATAATTTAGCGATTTTTTCGTATTTTTGCGATTTTTTCGGCGTCTTTACGATTTTTGCGAAAAAACGCGAGTTTTTCGTAGCCATTACGAAAGTTGCGCAAAGTCGCGTTTTTTTCATAGCGTTAAAACTTGCGCGAAACGTCGCGCCTTTAAAGTTTTAACGCTACGAAAAAGGCGCGACTTTGCGCGCAAGTGTTAACGCTACGAAAAAATCGCGACTTTGCGCAACTTTCGTAATGGCTACGAAAAACTCGCGTTTTTCCGCAAAAATCGTAAAGACGCCGAAAAAAATCGCAAAAAATACGAAAAAGTCGAAAAAAATACGAAAAAGTCGCAAAATGTTCGTTTCCAATCGGAATTTTTCCAATTCGGATTCGAAATCGTGTCTTAGTAAATCAGCCCCTATGAGTCAGCTTCCTACTGATTGGCTCAGATCCACATTCCTAAGGGGGGTGGGAGTGAGCTCTTAGCATTCTTGAGGGAGGCGGGAGCAGGAGAGGGGAGAGAGCTGAAAGCTGCGTGTCTCTGGCAGAGGAAAACAGACACAACTAATCTTTTGACAGAGAAGTCAGTGCAGCGTTTCTGTGAGTGTTTATGGCTGTATTTATATAGACCTTTCTGATAAAGCTTACTTAGTTTTTACCTTTATTTCTCCTTTAATATAAACTCCTGTGTTTTGTCGTCTTTTGCTAAGGGGAAAGCAGTTTTTAAAGTGTTGAACTTGTCTCCTATAATTTCTTCTTATACAGTCAGCGTGAGTAAGTACGAGTGGATGGCTTATTGTACTGATAAAGCAACAGATTAAAAAGGGGAAGAAAAATAACATGTACATTTAGCTTAGTCTTTTCTAGATTCTTTAAGATTTGAATCAAGGCTACTCACAGAATCCTCACCATCTGGGTGCTTAGTTATAGTTAAATAAAATACCAGCACTTCCAGTACTTCTGAATTTATTTGCTGGGTCAGCATTGTGACTAAGCCTCCAGCAATGTGGAAAGAGCGCAGCTTCCCTAGGAACTTATATAAACCATATTACTTCTATTGGTAGGAACCCTCGGCCCCCAGCAGACCATGAGTAATTACTGGCTAGCCATGTCTGGCTCCTTAAGACTAGATGGAGTGGGTAAATGCGGCTGGGCTGGGGCATTAGGAGCAGTTCTAGTACAAATAAACAGGGAAGATCTGCATGATTATTAGTACAAATGCACTTCTTGTTATGATAGGAATGTGCCATAATCACTCTAAGCATGTGTGATGTTTGGCTTTGTTTATTTTTATTTCATTCATTTTTACCCTAACATAAAGCAAAGCTACAGTATGTCAGATTATCAAGAAAAACAGAATGTTGCAGAAATACAGAACAAACTTAGTTGAACCCTTTTTCTTCCTTAGGTCGGTTTCCTAGTCAAAGAAATCAACATCGTCATAGTCCCCGCTGGTACCCGAGGGTGGCCGAGGAGCAGCATTCTGTGCACTTGGAGCCTGGAATCCTAATACAGTATTGATAAAATAATTTCGTTATTGCCAGTGTGGTTTAGTATACCAGTATATCAAATATTGGGCATATTTTGAGGTATCAATATAGATATAAGAAAGCCTGTCTCCCATAGACTCTATTTTAATCAAATAATTCAGATTTTTCAAATTAAGTCCTTTTTTCTCGGTAACAATACAACAGTACCTGTACTTGATCCCAACTAAGATATAATTACCCCTTATTGGGGGCAGAACAGCCCTATTGGGTTTATTTAATGGTTAAATGATTCCCTTTTCTCTGTAATAATAAAACAGTACCTGTACTTGATCCCAACTAAGATATAATTACCCCTTATTGGGGGCAGAACAGCCCTATTGGGTTTATTTAATGTTTAAATGATTCCCTTTTCTCTGTAATAATAAAACAGTACCTGTACTTGATCCCAACTAAGATATAATTACCCCTTATTGGGGCAGAACAGCCCTATTGGGTTTATTTAATGGTTAAATGATTCCCTTTTCTCTGTAATAATAAAACAGTACCTGTACTTGATCCCAACTAAGATATAATTACCCCTTATTGGGGGCAGAACAGCCCTATTGGGTTTATTTAATGGTTAAATGATTCCCTTTTCTCTGTAATAATAAAACAGTACCTGTACTTGATCCCAACTAAGATATAATTACCCCTTATTGGGGCAGAACAGCCCTATTGGGTTTATTTAATGGTTAAATGATTTTTAGTAGACAAGGTATGGGGATCCAAATTACGGAAAGACCCCTTATCCGGAATAACCTTGCTCCCGAGCATTCTGGATAATGGGACCTATACCTGCTTATTCTGATACAGTTTCACTTCTCTCACAAGATGCAGTAGGTGTTTCTGTGGAAATGTGGAAACTGACAATTTTTTCTAAAAAATCCAACAGTAATAAATGCATGAAATTGTAATTTGTAATTGTAAATTGTAATGAATTATTCATTTTGCAGTTGCATGTTTACAAAACATGAACACAATTAACACTCGATTTACCAATATGAATGCTATTTTTGCATGATAGGTAAACACGTGGAATATAACATGCACATTTTGCATTTGCTTTATAAATGGGCACTTATTTGGAAGTTCTTAAAAGGCATATATGTAGCAATAACGATCTTTCATATTGGTTGCAGGAAAGATCGTTCCCACCCTCCATCGACGATCAGAAATTCTACCTCCTTCTGCTGATTCAGCCCTAAACGTAGCTTTTGCTTGGGCGCCGTTCAAAATCTTTTAACTTGGCCATTCGATGAGACGACTTGTATCCTCAGCCTTTGTGATATCGGTTGCCTCGTCGAGCCGCCATATATGCACCGAATATTGTACGGAAGGAGGTTTCATAGGATAATATTGTGTGTGTATGGCTGGCTTAAGACACAAGAGTGTTGATTCACTAAAGTGCGATAACGCATATTGCATGCTTTTTTGCGTTAAAATTGATGCGAAAAAATGCGCAATTCGCTAAAGTATTATTGCATGCATTAAGTCACATATCACGTGCGTTAATTAGCATGCAACCGCATGGGTTAATTTTACAGCATTGCGTTAATTAGTGCGCAGAAATAACACTAACACATGATTCACAAACACTTAGATGCGCTAAATATCGCATTAGTCTGTGTGAAAATTAACCCATACGTGTGGCAGGCAGTAATTATAGAAAAGTACAGTTCATGAGCTTTTGGCAACACAATAAGGACTTTGCAGTGGGATTTATTCAAGTCTGTGTTGGCCCTAGAGTGATACAGCCGCCAGTTTGCAGGAATGGGCATTTTCAGAAAAGTAGTTTCACGAACGTAATGGTGTGTATGGCTAATATGGCGTGGGCACGATAAGTAGCACGCTGCATTAATTAGCGTGCGTTGAGTCGAATTCCCCACGAAAATAGTCTTTGCGACTTAAAAAATGCAAACTGCATCGCGTCTAAATTAACACAAGTATCCTTTTTGTGTATCGTGCGTTAAGACGTGAAAAATTAGACGCGATAAAATTTTTAACACATGCTATAAGTATCGCTCGTTTTAACGCACCTTAGTGAATCAGCCCTAAGATTTTTTTTTTAAATAAGTACATAAGAGCATGTTTCTGATCCCACTGAGGCTCATTTATCAACATTTTGATATTAGTAGTTTTAGAGGTCTTTGAAACCATGAAAAAAACTTAATTTTCTTTAAACCAAAAATGTAAAATTTAATTAAAAAAAAATGTAATTTTATAAAACATTTAAATTGAAAAAGCCAAAATCCAAATACAAAACCCTAAAACTCAAAAACCTAAGTTGCATAAGAATTTTCATTCAGCCTGAAAAAAAACGAAAACCTCTAAAACCATGAAGCAAAGAAAATTTTGCCAAATGAAAAGGACAACTCCCATTGACTTCTACACAACCTCAACAGCTTTTACATGGCAAAGTTTTGTCTTTTTTTGTGGATTTTTTCACATCATTATTTACAAATGTTTCCAGTTTTTTCCAGATTTTTAGGTCTAATAAATAATATTTTGTAAAAATGAACAAAATACAAACATTAGTAAATGGTCCCCTTTGTTTTGTTAGCCTATGATTAAGTGTTAGATGGACACAAAATGCGTCAGGCTTTATAAGATGAGTGTATAATAAAGATTTTTTTCTTTTTAACTTTTCAAATGGTTTGTCTTTTGGATTTCCAGAGTGCCCCTCTATTTTCTTCTTTTTTTGCCCCTTTATGATTTCACAACATAAAGCATGTTTGCCATAATTCAAGATCATACTCTACCTTTGGTGTCCAGAGGCATTTGATTCTTTTCTAACCCTTCAAAAACATCATCATTAGATGAAAGAAGCATATCTGCCAATGAATCTGAAAAAAAGAAGTGAGTTAGTAGAGTAGCATTAAGACATCAGAGCTCAAGGATTTATGTTTTCCCCTATAAAAAGAAATAAAGTATAATTCATACTTTACCTTTAAAGCTCAAGGTTATGAGGTTCTCTTCTAACTCAATATCATCATAATCAGATGAAACAAGCTTATCTGACAACACATCTAAATATTATAAAAATATAGAAATGAGTAGAGTGGAATTTGTACTCTAGCCCAGGTTTCCATATTTATATCTATAGTGAGAATCAAAATAGAATTCAAACTCTACCTTTGGAATGCCCCATAGTTATTTTATTCTCCTCTGGCCCTTCAATATCATCATAATCAGATGGAGACATCTGATTCTCTTCTAACCCTTCATAATCAGATGGAACAAGCTTATTTGACAATGCATCTGAAAAAGAAAGATATGAAAGTAAGTTAGCTGAGTGGTATTTACACTCTACCATCGGAGCTCACGGATTTATGTGTGGGATGGTGAAGGTTTTGACTATCTTCAGGTTCTTTAGCCCCATCGAATGTGTTTGCCTACAAGGCTGGGTCCTGATAAAGTTGGGAGTGGAAGTAGATTCCATCCCCAATGTGTCAGGTTTTCCCAAGGGGATAAAAAGGAAGCCTATGTGTTTTCTGCCTCTTTTGGTGTGCACATTTGCTGGAGGATGTGTTGTGGTGATGATAAGGCCTGGAATGGAGGAAGGTTTTAGTATAGGCGAAAAAGTGCAAGGGTAGCTTTTGAAATATTCACTCTCGGAGTAAAAGACAGGATAAGTGTAGTAAGTAGAGCAGTCAGTCTCCCATGAGGAAATAGTAAGTGTTAGTACACTGTGGTGTCAATGCTGCCATTATAGGGATCCAAGCAAGGCTCAGGAATAGAGAGTCCTGGATTAATGCATTACTATGGACTTAGCCTAGTGATGAAGGTTGTTCACCAAGGCAGGTAATGCTACCTGTGGGTATTGTGAACATTATGCTTCATATTGAGTGAGTATCATATCATATCAACTGACTGGAAAATGTTAAGAGTCTACTGATTGATTTTGTAACATCAAGTCAGCACTCACAAGAGAAAGTTTGTAAGATTTATTAATATGGTAGCCATCTCTTTTTAAAGAACCACTGGCACTCAAGTTTTGTGTGTTAGATCAGGCTAATCCTTGCTGCACAGTCAGTGAGGGACCACCTGAGAAAAAAGTGTCTTGTGTAACACTAGCCTTCCAGGAGTTGCTTGAGTTGTGCTCAAATAGACCAGGCCTGAGGTACACTATTTTGGGCTAATAGTGATCTTAGATACCTACTCTTCCAAAAACCTGTTACATATGTTTTGCTCAATAATGAGAAATAAAGTTGATCTTCTAACCCTTCAACATCTCAACATCATCATTATCAGGCAGAACAAGCTTATCGGATAACAAATTTAAAAAAGAAATATGAAAGTAAGTAGAGTGGAATTTGTACTCTAGCTTCAAAGCCCAGGGTTCCATGATTACATCTATAATGAGAATCAAAGTAAAATTGCAACTCTACCCTTGGAGCCTATGGATATTTTATTCTCTTTTGAACCCTTGATATCATCATGATCAGATGGAACAAGCCTATCTAGCGAATAATCTGAAAAAGAGAGATATGGAAGTAAGTTAGCAGAGTGGTATTTATACTCTACCATAAGAGATCAAGGATTCGTGTTTTGTTCTATAATGAGAAGTAATGTAAATCTCATACTCTACCTTTGCAGCCCAAGGGTAGATTTTTATCTTCTGAAAAAGAGAGATATGGTTAGTAAAGAAGTATTTATACTCTATCATCAGAGCCCAATGATTTATGTTTTGCTCTACAATGAGAAAAAAGTGGAATTCATACTCTACCTTTGAAACTTAAAGACATTTGGGTTTCTTCTAACCCTTCAGCATCATCATAATCAGATGGAACCAGCTCATCCGACAACAACTCTGAAAAAGAGAAAGAAAGCCAGGAAAGAAACAGGAATTTGCACTCTAACATCAGAACTCAGGGTTCCCTATTTCATGAGAATCATGGAGCCTATGGAGCCTTTTATTCTCTTATGACCCTTCATTATCATGATAATCAGATGGAACAAGCTTATCTGACAATTAATTGTAAAATGTAAAATACAGAAGGTTAATGGTTTGAATATGGATGGTATTTATGGTTAATTCAGCTCTTTATTGGAAATGAAACAGCTATGTTGCACCAAAATACCAAGAGGATCCCATGCTGTTTGCAATCTTCATCATGATCATATTATCATAATGGTTATCTAAGAATACATCCGAAATAGCAGCAGGGAAAATACTGTACTGACAATTTAAGGTATAAATGAAGCATAAATATCTCCAAGATATAGTAATGCAACCTGAGACAACATAAATATCTACAATAGAACTTTTAATTACATAAGACAGTCATGGGGAATGCTTGACTGAATGTACCCATTACTGTAGCAATATGAGTAAGTGCATTTAAAGAAGTCTTTGTTCTATTCTGAGAAATCTGAATGGCAAATGGCAAAACTGTGTAATAAAATGATCCTAATGATCCTTCTTAGGATGGTTTGCTTGACCATTACAAACAGCATAGTAAGGCACAGCAAGGAAATTATAAGCAGGTAAAACCTGCATGTTTATTTAGTGCAACACAGTAACATTTCAGGGTGTTGCACTAAATAAACGTGCAGGTTTTAGTTTATCCACATTGCTTGACGATTACATCAATGCATCAATGTCATTATACTGTATTTAGCACTGGTATCTAAAAGTGGATGAGGACTGGCATCAGAGTTCCAAAAAAACATTCATAAACTTTAATTATTCTCAGTGCTGCCTTCAATATTATATACTACAAATATATTCAAGTTAGATGTATCCCATTATTATACAAGTATGTTTTCTATTATCTAGAATGTTTGAGTTTTCCAAGACTTTCCATGATACTTTAGATTGTAAGCTCTACGGGGCAGGGACCTCCATCCTCTCGTGTCTTTGACTCTTAACTTATTGTAACTGTATCTTGTATTTATTTGTATTTATTGTTATACTTTGTATTTATCTATTATCTTATTAACCCCCTGTTTGTATTAATGTATTCTACTGTACAGCACTGTGTATATAAGTAGCACTTTATAAATAAAGATATACATACATACATACATATATACTTTGCAACATGGTCTAAACTTAGCACTTATAATTATAAATGATTTAATGTTAGATGATTGGCTTATTTAAGAATGCAAGGAATAGTGCAAATTGCCCTTTTTTGGATGGAAACCACCAGTTTTTCCATAACTTCCCAGTCATCATGGCTGCATGCTAAGTTGAACATGATGTGCCAAAACACCCGCTGATTAACCTGCATGTTTTGTTAAATTGCACAAGTTGTGGCTAATATTGCAGAATGCAGATGGCATCACAACTAGGATGGCATATTGCAAGCAGAAATGATGCTTTACCATTGGAGACATTTGGCATTCCTTTTGTAAATGAGTCTTTGACAATAACATAAACAGGCAATGAAATCTCCGTCTTTGCTGAACCTGGGAAAGACAAAGAGGTTGGGAATTGAAATGCCATCTTTCACATGCTTTCCTTACTATTTTAGTGCAAGGCCAGTGGCCCATGGGGTGTTTTGCTGTGGGTTGTAATCAACTCACTATGTTTCAGTTAGTCAATAGCCCATTATTGTAACCCCCAAACAAGCACATCTGTAATTTAAATTAACAATTACATTTAAAGGGCTACTTTCAGTTCTTCTGCAAAGCCATAGTTCCTTGTTATTTATCCCTCCTAAAGATTTATGGAAAATTGAAAGCATTCAAAGCTACCATGTGCAATAAATCAAAATAAAAAAAATATATTTCCAGATAATAAGTACAGGTATAGGACCTGTTATCCAGAATGCTCGGGACCTGGGGCTTTCTGGATAAGGGATCTTTCCGTACTTTGGATCTCCATACCTTAAGCCTACTAAAAAATCATTAAAACGTCATTTAAACCCAATAGGATTGTTTTGCCTCCAATAAGGATTAATTATATCTTAGTTGGGATCAAGTACAGGTACTGTTTTATTATTACAGAGAAAAGGGAATCATTTAACCATTAAATAAACCCAATAGGACTGTTCTGCCCCCAATAAGGGGTAATTATATCTTAGTTGGGATCAAGTACAGGTACTGTTTTATTATTACAGAGAAAAGGGAATCATTTAACCATGAAATAAACCCAATAGGACTGTTCTGCCCCAATAAGGGGTAATTATATCTTAGTTGGGATCAAGTACAGGTACTGTTTTATTATTACAGAGAAAAGGGAATCATTTAACCATGAAATAAACCCAATAGGGCTGTTCTGCCCCCAATAAGGGGTAATTATATCTTAGTTGGGATCAAGTACAGGTACTGTTTTATTATTACAGAGAAAAGGGAATCATTTTTAAAAATTAGAATTATTTGCTTATAATGGAGTCTATGGGAGATGGCATTTCCGTAATTCGGAACTTTCTGGATAACGGGTTTCTGGATAAGGGATCCTATACCTGTAGTAACCTTCCCCCAAATTAACCACATTTTATTAAAATATGAGTTAATGTCAAATGTAAGGAACATATTTTAATAAAGGTAAGCTTATTTATATGCCTGAGTAGGACAGGGCACCCTACTGGTCAGTCAACTTGGGTTAACCAAGGATACATTAGTAACATAGTAATTTAGGTTTAAAAAAGATACACACATCAGTTCAACTATTTTATCAACCAGCAACTTGCCTAAATGCTAGTGGAAAAACCCCATCTGAAGCATCTAAAAAATGGCCTGATGGGAACAAAATTCCTTCCTCATGTTAAGTTGACAATTATATAAATTCCTGTATTAACTTTTTTCTAACTCTTTTCTTTCTTGCTAAAAAGCCATCCACTCCATCTAATGTATCTGCCAGTACAAGTTTGATGTGCTACATTTTATGTCAGGCATCACTGTAGACTCCAAAGACCCCCCCCCCCCCCCCAAAAAAAAGTTGTATGAAATGAACAAAGTCGCCAAAAACACCAAAGAAATGTAATTTTTTCGTGATTTTTTGAGGGAAGCTAAACAGGACAGATTTACTTCTTACTAAATACAACCACGTCAGGAAGAGACTTCCACAATCTATGCCTTTGTGTATTCTACAAGGACCTACTGGTGAATAAAGCATGAAGGTCTACAACATTTCAGACATTTTGATGGTCTCTACTAGAAGCAGCAATCAGGCAATTGCCATTGATTCCTTCCCTTTGATGATAATGGGAAGACCTACGAGTAGTAATAGACCAGAGTTGTTTCATTGAAAAGTCCAACACTGCAGTTAATGATAAGATATATGGATCCAGAGATAAAGTACTTCAGAATGGATTTAAAAATCATTAGTACGTAACAGATGAAACTGTATATTTCTATAAAGTATAGCATTTTGCTAGCATTTTATGCAAATACAGGTATAGGACCCATTATCCAGAATGCTTGGGACCATGGGTATTCCGGATAAGGGGTCTTTCCGTAATTTGGATCTCCATACCTTAAGTCTACTAAAAAATCAATAAAACATTAATTAAACCCAATAGGATCGTTTTGCATCCAGTAAGGATTATTTAGATGTTAGTTGGGATCAATTACAAGGTACTGTTTTATTTCTACATAGAAAAAGGAAATCGGTTTTAAAATTCTGAATTATTTGATTAAAATGAAGTCTATGGGAGACAAGCTTTCCATAATTCGGAGCTTTCTGGATAACGGGTTTCCGGATAAGGGGTCCGATACCTGTATTAGTAGATCCATGTTATCATCAAGGTCACATGTCTAACTGAAACTGACGAGAATAAGACTGCGAAACATATGGAAGCCAGATCTAGTTTGGGCTCAACATGACCAGTAGGGTATTCAGGCTTTAGTAATACTGCACTCCCACCACATATCGGCCATTTGGTCAGTACAGATTTATTATATTGTTCTCATACACACAAGCCCAGCTGCTGATTTGTTTATGAAGGAATTTACCACTTATTGCCCCACGTGTGGGCCCAAAAGGATTGATATCGACCAATGCCCATGCAGATGGTCCTGCTGCACTTGTAGCAGGATAAAAATATATTTTGGAAATTTCCTCCATAGGAAACAATACAAACAATGATTGTCTGCTACAAGTTGTTTGCTTGACATATTTACAAGAATATTTTTAATTTAATGCTGATGTGGTTCAATTTAATCTACAGTTAGAATTATAGTAGCATTTGCTCTTTACCTTTGGATTCCAGGGGAATTTTCTTCACTTTTGTCTCTTCAAAATTATTATAATCATAGGGAACATCCTTATCAAACAATGTATCTGAAAAAAGATATATTTGGAAGCAGAGTAAGTCATTTTTATCACAATAACATGTTTTAATAAAAACAGACTTTTTTGTAATGTTATGGTAAAGTGAGGACTGCTAGTGATGAGCGAATCTGTCCCGTTTTGCTTCGCCAAAAAATATGCGAATCTTTCAAAAGATTCACAAAACGACAATTGTCTTTGACGCAAGGCTATTCTTTTGACGCCCGCGACAATTTTATACATAGCTCTTTGTATAATTTAAAGAAATATTTCAGTCCTTATTAGGACCTTTATCAAAGATAGTACAACACAATAGTATAATATATACTGTAATAATAGCTTATAGTTTTTAATAAAAACCTAGGGGAAAAATATATATGGCTTAGCTCAAGAAAATAAACTAGAAGGAATAATATGTTTATTGAAGATCCAAATATAAAAGGGAATGGAAATAAAATGTAAATAGTGATGGGCAAAATAATTCGCCAGGCATGGATTCGCGGTAAATTTCCATGTTTCACCACTGGCGGATTTTTTCGCAAAACGGACAACAACACAATAGATAGTACCCTGCAGGCAACACAACAGATGTTCTGAACACATGGATATCATTATACTAAGGAATATTAAGAAATGTTGTACCAAGTGCTACTATGGAAATGCTCATCCCCTTTAACAAAATAGCCATTGTTTGCCCATATATTGCTGAATACTGGCAGACCAGTCAAAGCTGAATGTAAAGTTGATGCCAAAAAAGGTACAAAGGTACAGAATGCTGAGAGATGGCAATTTTTTTACATCTCAAACCTGTGCTTGATGGCTGCTGCTCAGCTGGATTTTCAGGCCTTCTTGGTAACTCACCACGACACTGATATCTTCTGCTGCTGCCTAAGGGAAAAGAAATCTGGTAAACAGCAACTCTTAGGGGCACATTTACTAATCCACGAATCCGAATCCCGAATGGGAAAAAATTAGATTGGAAATGAAAATTTTGCGACTTTTTCGTCGCTGTCGCGTTTTTTTCGTCGCCGTCACGACTACATCACCAATCCGATTTTTTTGCGACGGCAATGAAAAAGTCACGGAAAATATACGATAAAGTCGTAACGGCAACGAAAAAATCGCAGGAGGCAGATTTAATGAAAATCTAACATTTCTCATTTTTTTCTTTTTAAAAATTCGAAGAAACTAATTTCCTCAAAAGTCACAGATCAGTCGCAAACCTATGACTTTTTCGAATTATTGATTTGGATTTTTAGTGCTAAAAGTATTGGGAAAAAAGTCACAAGTTTTTTGAGATTGACTATGTATCCAAATGGCTAAAAAATCTGAATTCGACAATTCACCAGCTAAAAGTTGCCGAGATCATGTAGAAGTCAATGGCAGATGTCACTTCCCTCTCCTTGAAAGATCCTTCTTTTTCTTCAAAACATCAGAGGTTTCAAATTTTTCAATCCAAATCAGAAAAAAAAGAATCTGGCGTTAAGTAAATGGCTCTCTAAATATATAAAAGCAAATTTTAGGCTCTATAAAAACATCAGTAAATTGCCAGGGTTGGAATAATAAAAAAAAACCCATATATGGCTAAGCTCAAGAAAAGAAACTAGAAGGAATGAAATGTTTATTTAAAGGAACAGTAACACCAAAAAATGAAAGTGTATAAAAGTAACTAAAATGTAATGTGCTGCTGCCCTGCACTGTTGTGTGTTTACTTCATTTTTTGGAGTTACTGTTCCTTTAAGGCCCAAATACAAAAGGGAATAGAAAGAAAACAAATAGAGATGGGCAAAATAATTTTGCTGTTTCACAAATTTTTCGGTGTTCCGCAAATCTTTTACAAGATTCGAAAAATTTTTGACAAAGCGAAATGGGACAGATTCGCTCATCACTATATAGGGCCATTGATGAATCTGTTTAGCTGAAAATTTCCATTTTTTCCAACCCTGCAGGCTGAACCTTTGCTTGAGAGTTCTATTAATCTTGCAATTAATCTTGCAGTTGACTAGGTGCAAAGCATAGATCAAGATTAAACCTGGAACTGTAGAATCTCAAGTATCAGCATGATGGCATTTTTATGTCGGGACCATATAGTCCGTGTCGCAGTCACAGTCGGGGTTGCAACTATAAAACATTTTTGCTCTTATTTTGCTCTTCCTCTGGATCAACTAGTAGTTAGGCAGGTTATATATAGGCATTATGGTTGAACTTGATGGACGTATGTCTTTTTTCAACCCAGCTTACTATGTTACTATGTTACTATGTTATTGGGGCTTTTTAGTGTGGTGCAAAAAGATGGCAAGGCAGGGAATGGGTTCCACATCAACAGCATATTTGGAGTGGGGCAACTCTCTTTTCACATGTATGGAAACATCTATTTTATGTTCATCTGTACTCTTTATGTTTAGTTTTTGAAATGTCTTCTTTTCTTTCTCTTCTTCTGTTCTAATCTCTTCCCTCTATTCCCACTCTTTTTTCTCTGTGTTGAGGAACTCTGGATACCTATTAATTATGAGACAGTATTCTTGTCTGAACAAACCTGAGTGTTTTGTGTGCAGTTGCTCCTTGCCGCTCCAAGCTTCTTCAGGCAATTTATCTGAATCAATGTTCA
This sequence comes from Xenopus tropicalis, assembly GCF_000004195.4. Taxonomy (NCBI): domain Eukaryota; kingdom Metazoa; phylum Chordata; class Amphibia; order Anura; family Pipidae; genus Xenopus; species Xenopus tropicalis. The sequence goes on along the minus strand of NC_030684.2, from coordinate 122,496,928 downwards.
GATAAACTGAGTCATTCAGTGACACAAGGGACCCTTTTCTGATGCGGAGTTCTGATAAAGAAAGCAATTTGTTGTTGAAAAATAATAAGGCATCTAATCCTACGTAAGATACTAAACATAATAAATTTACCTTCTAAGCTCATTCAAGGAATTTTTTCCCTGCTTCAGTCACAAAAAAGCACTATCTCATCTCCTGGTCTGGTAGGATTACTGCTGGACTTCCCCAATTTTGTACAATTCTCAACAAAATACCTACATTTTTTCAATAAATTACGATTTAATTAATTAATTAATTAATTAAGTTTTTGCATTAAATTTTATTTGGCAGGGCAAAAAAACTTGGACTCTTTCCACAAATATTTAAAAGATCTCATGATATGGGCAGCATGTCTTATCCAAATATATATTTAGCTATTACCATGATACCAGAATGGAACAACTCTCCCAATAGCACCTACTTACTGCTCAGACAAAATAGCTAGGAATTAGACGTGGCCAGTTCCCATTCTTTCTAAATACAACTACAAACTATAAAGATCTACTCACACAGGGGTCCATTCATTAAACCACAATTTTTTGTGGTTAAAATCACGATATGCAAAAAATTCAGAGTAACCACAATAATTTCTGATGTTGAAAATGTCACAAATTCTTTTATCGTACAAAAATATTGTAGTTGCATTCCATTTTTGGATCTGAACATTCGTAAATGGCACAAAAACCTTTCTGGCTTTGATACCTTCAATGTATGGTTTTGGAAGCCTTCCATAGGACTCAAAGGCATCCAACCTGGCCAAAAGATATCCACAATACCAAAGCTTGAATTAATTCTGAAATGGTCATAGTCTTTACGAAAAATACAACTTTTTCATGGAAGTTAACAAAAACCACAAAAAAAGTTGTGGAATTTTAACAAAATTATCGTGGACATTACGAAAAGTTCTAGAAGTTAGAAAAAATACAAATTTTTCTAAAAAAAAAACAAATTGTGGCCCCTTAGTCATCACTACAAATTAATTGCCTATGTCCTAAAGATACTCTACTTCAAAACGTTATTCTCTCCATTTTATGATATCAGGAATTGGTCCAGGTACTTAATCACTTATCTGGCGTATCTCTAAGATGGGGAAACAATGCTCACCTTCCCTGATATCTAGCGATGAGCAAAATTTTTCGCCAGGCATGGATTCACTGGGAAATTCTGCATTTCGCCATTGGTGAATTTTTTTGTGAAACAGCCGCAAAAATTAGCAGCAACAAAATTTGCCAAGTGAAGAAAAAAGTTGTGGTTGCGTGAAAAAAAGTTTCCGTTGCATCAAATAAATTGCGGGTGTGTCAAAAAAAACTGCTGTTATGGCACAAAAAGTTGCTCACATCACAACTGATATCCATTCTATGTACAACTTACCTAATTCCCAGTTGTATAAATAACTCTAATTTGGGCATTTTGTGAACTCTCATAGACTGTACAATATCAAACTTTTTATACTGTAAATGCATATAAGCATTTCAAAGCCAAATACCTTCACTTTCAATCCAAGTACAAAAGTCCCAATATGCAGCTACTACTAGGCCCGTAGTCAATTGGATTTTCAAGTCCAGGCTCCTTGCAAATTAAAATTTCCCAGAAAAACTTTTCTACTAGTGATGGGCGAAATGTTTCGCCAGGCATGGATTCGTGGCGAATTTCCGCGTTTCGCCATTGGTGGATTGTTTCACGAAACGGATAAAAAAATTCGCCACGGAAAAATTTGCCGCACATCCAAAAATTGTCGCCAGCGTCAAAAAAGAATAGTTGCGGGCGACAAAATAATAGCCATGTGATGAAATAATAGCCGCGCGACAAAATAATAGCCGCGGGCGACGAAACAATAGCCACGCAACAAAATAATAGCCGCGGGCGACAAAATAATAGCCGCGCGACAAAATAATAGCCGCGGCCAACAATTTTTTTTTGTCGCACGACAATTATGCCGTTTCGCGAATTTTTCGCCGTTTCGCGGATCTTTCGAAAGATTCGCGAATTTTTCGCCGAAGCGAAACGGAACAGATTCGCTCATCACTATTTTCTACTAAAGCCCTTCATTATTTATCCAATTCAAACTACTTATAAAGTTGGAAAAGACTTTCTAACTACATTTGTAATTTGAAAGTGTACAACAGTATCATACAATGTCCTATGCCAGTAAGTAAGAGCCTCAGAAAACCACTTAAGACCATGCAACAATGTTTCATTGCCTATGTCCTTTTCTCTTTTTCTTCCATATCATCTTTTGTTTTCCTGTTTGGTTCCAATATTTCTGATGGAATGGAAGAGAATTAAACCGCAATGCAGTAGAAATGCCCCAGAGAAGTTTAATGTTGGTATTTTATTTTATTCATATCCCAAAGATGTTCAGTAAACCACAATTGTTATCTTGTATTTAAAAAAAGCTATAAAACAAGCAAGAAACTCACCATTTCTATATGAATACAGCTTTCTCGTCAGAGTTAATAAAAGAATGATTGATAAAGCCAACAACCCTGCCAAAGCAATGCAGGCAGTGGTGAACCTGGAATCTGGAACATACTCATTATTTAGTGGAGCAGCCTCTGTGACTGGTTGTTCTAAAAGTACAAAAAAAAAAGAAAAGAAAAGAAATAGTAGAATGGCTTTATTTGTATCCATAAACCAGGAGTACTGTAGCTTTGGGTATAAAGGAACAGATCAGTGTAAACATGAAACTGGGTAACTGGGTGCCTATGGCAGCACCGGACCTAAATACACCCCTGCAAGCCTCTTTGAGCAATAATTGCCTATGCAACTGACTGAGCTTATGTATGGGGGAAATGAAGGGTTGACCCTAAAACACCTGTGCTATACTGGACTATACTGAACTAGTGTATCTGTATTTTAAAGGAGAAGGAAAGGCTAATAAAGAGTTAATCTCAAGCTGCAGGCATACCTTCAGTTGTCTCAATAGTGCCCTTAAGTCTCCCCATATTTCTCCTGTTCAGATGATCAGAAGCCAAACAGGACGAAAAAACGCTGAGCTGTGTAAAGAAAGTTCCCATAATGCCTCACTCCTGCACCAAAAGCAAGACCGGTGTACATGCTCAGTTAGTTAGACTATGGGGGAGATTTACTAATCCACGAATCCGTATCCCGAAAGGGAAAAATTCGGATTGGAAACGAAAATGTCGCCGTCGCAACTTTATCGTATTTTGCACAACTATTTCGTTGCCGTTGTGATTTTTTCGTATTGAGCGATTGTAAATGGCGGAAAAACCAATCCGATTTTTTCGCGATGGCGACGAAAAAGTCGGGGGAAATATACGAAAAAGTTGCGACAGCAATGAAAAAGTCGCAGAACATACGAAAAAGTCGCAAAAATACAGATCATTACGAAAAAAACGCATTCGGACGCCCTCGGACCGTTGGTGGATTAGTAAATCTCCCCCTATGAGTCAGCTCCCTGCTGATTGGCTCAGATCCACATTCCTAAGGGGGGGAGGGAGTTCTTAGCATTCTTGAGGGAGGGGGGAGCAGCAGAGAGGAGAGAGCAGAAAGCTGCATGTCTCTGGCACATGAATTACAGACACAAGAAATCTTTTGACAGAGAAGTCAGTGCAGCGTTTCTGTGAGTGCTTATGGCTGTATTTACATAGAGCTTTCTGATAAAGCTTACTTAGTTTTTACCTTTCTTTTTCCTTTAACATAGTTAATATGCAGTGATAATGTCTCCTTAGCTTGAAGTGAATCTCTGAGCAGCTGAGCAGCACAGCTTATGGTATATACCTATTTTTATTGCTATAACTGCCAAGAAAAAGTGGTTACCTCTATTAAAAAATAACATGCAACTCTGTAGGGTTGTTTGTTCAACCTTGCAAAGCTTTATCCCAACTTACAATTTGCAGAGTTAATTATAGCAAAAATGAGGTATTACCTGAACAGACTACCCCAACATCTGTGTTGTGCGAGCGACAATATGGACGATAATATGGATCATCCTTACATTCCCAGAGATTGGATTCCGTTCCTGTACAATTCAAGCGACTATAGAAAATTTCTCCTGATCCGGAACCGAAAGATTTTAATGTCATATGCTCAGAGCCAGCACTAGAACTGATACAATCCATATGTCTACAAACCACAAGAGCAAGGAGTTTATCTTTTGGGTAATGTGTATAATGAATGAGGGGTTCACACACTGTCCCCCACAGGCCGTTCATATTTATTTCTACTCGACCTTCGCATGGCTTGGAACTTCCAACAAGTCTAATATTGGTCTTGCCTATTGATAAAAAAAAAATATGTTACATATACAGTATATGATGTAGTCCTCATTCATCATCATCATCTCAGACAGACTAAAAAGAAATAAATGGCTAACTCTTTTAATAGATCATACACATTAAAAGGAAGTATAATTGTAAGAGGTGTTAGAGAGAAGGTGTTAGAGTTTAGGAAAATGGAAGTAAGGTTTGATAAATGTAAGGGAATGTTACACACTAATTAAAAGTGATAATTTGATGTTCACGAAAAATGTCCCCCTTAGTGATGAGCGAATCTGTCCTGTTTCGCTTCGTGCGAAAATGTTGCACGTCAAAAAAATTGTCGCCCGCGGCTATTAGTTTGTCGCCCGGCGAATTTTTCCGTGGATCCATGTCTGCCAAAACATTTCGCCAATCACTAGTCCCCCTCTATTCTCTGCTGTAGAAAGGAGAGAGCTGTCAGCACCAAAACATAAGTCAAGCTCTATCGGTGCATATCGGTGATCTGTAGCCAACAATGTGACGTGGCAGATTTCTACCAGCAGATAGAGCATGTGATGATTATGCTGGGAGAAGCATAATTACAAGTAATGTGATTCAAATACTGAACACAATAGATAGTAATAGAAGTGGGAGCTATAGAAGGAAGAGCATATGGGAAAACCCACCAAGGAAATTCTGCCTGGTTGCTAACTGGGGCTATTTACATCATTGATTTGCACATAGTTATGAAAAGGGTTTACATACATTTATGGGAAAATCGAAGAATAAAGCAGGCAGGCACTCTGGATATTCAGGAAGTTGTAGAGAAAAACAGTCAAAAAAGAGTTAAAGTAAAAAAGTATACATTTTATTTAATCCATATGTAAAAACAGGGAAAGCCTTAAGCTGAAAGGTCTGGGGCATGAGCACCCGGACCCATCCTTACTATGGGTAAGATTTATTATACACATGAAAAATAGTGATCACCCCTAAAACTGTGTTTGGTTTACATACATTTACAGTACACAACTATCTTCTCCTTAATGTAAGGTTCCATAGAGGTCAGCCAAACAAAATATGTCCAGGAATTGCAATGGAATGTATGTGTACATGCATGATTCCAGATGATAAAAGAATTTCTATACTCTATGAAAAAAAAGTTCCCCCCAAAACATAAAATCAAGTTCTAATAATGTAGAATAAAATAACGGTATCATTCTGTATATAAATGTGTAACTGAAGGGCAATTACAAAAATCTTTGGTGTTTCATAAATTAAGAAATGCTTACCTTCAACGTTAGTGAACAGGCCCAATAAAGCAGCCATATATATGAAACGGCTCTGCACCATCTCAGAAATAATATGTTCCCAGCAGCGTGCTGTTCAAGGACTGATAAAAAATAGAACAAAACCAACTATTTGAAACAAACAAAAAAAGGGGCTTTGTCTCCTGATAAGTGGCTGATCCTTTACTAGTTACTATTTTTCTCTCAAAAGCTTGATATTTATCAAACTTCCTCTGTTCTCTTGTTAACATCACAAAGAATCACATTTAGAATTCATTATTATACACAATTACATATATTAATGTCTCGTATCTCTCCAGGTCAGCTGCATGTTACATAAGTAATGCAATAAGGGAGCTACTTTTTTAAATTTGGGAAATTTTTGTGAAAGAACTTCAAAACTTCAATTTTTTAAATTTATCAGTTAAAAATGTAAAAAAATTTAATGAAAAATTTCAGCTGCTAAAACCTGTTAAGCTTCTATATAAGCCAATGGGAAGTGTATTTTCAACTCTTTTTTTGTACATTGGAATTTGCAAAGATAAATGCAACAATTGAATTTTTGTTGCAATCAAGTTTTTATCTGACAGTTTACATGTTCAGTAGTGATGAGTGAATCTGTTCAAAAAATTCCCGAAACGGCGAAAATGTCGTGCGGCAAAAAAAATTGTCGCCCGCGACTATCCTTTTGTTGTCCATGGCTATTATTTTGTCGCGCGGCTATTGTTTTGTCGCCTGCAGCTATTATTTTGTCGCCCGTGGCTATTATTTTGTCGTGTGGCTATTGTTTTGTCGCCAGCGGCTATTGTTTTGTCGCCAGCGGCTATTGTTTTGTTGCCCGCAGCTATTATTTCATCGCCCGCGGCTATTATTTTGTCACGCGGCTATTATTTTGTCGCATGGCTATTCTTTTGTCGGAAAAGATCCGCTTTTTTGGTGACCTTATCAAACAAGAAGATCATTCAATGTATGGCTAGTTTTACTATTATACATGCATTCAGTGCTTGGATGCATCTGTGTGCATGGGATCAGGAAGACTAGTCTGTGTTACATTCCAAAATTCATACCAATTTTGTAAAAAATTCAAATTAGAAATTTGATAAATTGACTGCTTCAGAATTCCATTAAAAATGTTTTTTTTGCACCAGTTCTATCTGTTTTACAGAAATAAGAAATTATTGGAGAACTTTGTATAAAGTACTTACGAAAAAAGCTTTAGCTCCTAGTTGTTGCTCTGTGCTGCAACCAAATACAACTGCAAAATCCAAAAAGTAGGAGAAAAAAAAGCTTCAGCAGATTTACTGCAAACCATTTATTGTGGGTAGTGGTAACACGACATGTTTCGGTTCAATACCCTTTATCAAGTACACTTGATAAAGAGTATTGACCCGAAACATGTCGTGTTACCACTACCCACAATAAATGGTTTGCAGTAAATATGCTGAAGCTTTTTTTTTCTCCTACTTTTTGGATTTTGCTATCTGTTTTACAGGTTTATCCAATTCAAAGTATGTCCCTGGTAGATCAGCAGTTGGCCAACGGTGATAGGTTTCCCTAATCTATAACATGTCCACTGACATTCAGTAGTACTTCTATATTATACTCCTGAGATTCTTACCTATAAGATTCAGAACATGACATCTTAATCTTATATTCCTTTTCCTTTGTGGTATCCCAGCTCCTTCTACAACTACTTTGTACTTTTATATTCAGAGTTGTCCCACCTGCTCTCTTTCATGCAAATGTTAGGTATTCAATTATAAAAATGATATTACAACTTAATGGATCTAATTGCTGTAATGGTGCATGCAATCATAAAAGATGAGGGAAAGAGTTCTAAAAACGTAGGGGGGGGGGTGAACTTAAACCTTGGGGCACATTTACTAATCCACAAATGTCCGAAAAGTGTCCGAATGCGTTTTTTCCGTAATGATCGGTATTTTTGTGTTGTTTCCGTCGCGACTTTTTCATTGCCGTCGCGAAAAAATCGGATTGGTGTTTCCACCGTTTACAATTGCTCAATACGAAAAAAATCGCGACGGCGACGAAAAAGTAGCGCAAAATACGAAAAAAGTCGTGACGGCGACGAAAAAAACGCTCAAAATACGAAAAAAAACACGACAGCGACGAAAAAGCCGCAACATTTTCATTTCCAATCCGATTTTTTCCCATTTGGGATTCGGATTCGTGGATTAGTAAATGTGCCCCATTGTGTAATGCTTCAGTATAATGCCTGGTTCATAAGAAGAACCTGCCCCAGTAGAGCTTACATTCTAAGGTCTCTTTCACATTTCACACAGTAGGAGTGACTTTTTTTTGATATGCCCATTTTTATGCAACCGTGCCCAATTTGCAAACACTGAAATGGGTGCAAAATTAAGGGCCAAAAAGTTTGTAAATGCAACAAAAACAGTTCTGGCCTTGAAGCCTTCCGTAGGACTCGACAGATCAAACCTGGTGAAAATATAATCCCGATGAAAGCGTAACCAAAGCATTAACGGATTCTGAAATTTTTGTATTCTTTACGCAAAATACAAATTTTTTGTGGAATTTATCAATAACCGCAAAATACTAGTGTTATTTTAACAAAATTTTCGCATACATTCCAAAAAGTTCTATAATTAAGAAAAAATACAAATTTATCTTAAAATTGTTTAGTAAATGGACCCCTTGCTGTCTAGATGAAAATAAAACAAAAACAGCTAATTAATTAATTAAGACAAAAAACAATATCATTATTTATTTTAGGAACCCCTTCAAGGGAACAACACCAAGTCATTGGTTCAGATATGTGGATGACACCTGGGTCAAAATTAAAGAACGCGAGGTTCCAGCCTTCACCAAACACATAAACTCGGTGGACAAAAACATCACGTTCACAAGGGAAGATGTGAAAGACAGCAAACTGGCTTTTTTGGACTGTGCTATAGTTATCAAAGAGGGGAGGGACCTGGATATTGAAGTATACAGGAAACCCACCCACACAGACCAGTACTTGCTGTTTGATTCCCACCACCCTTTGGAACATAAACTGGGTGTAATTAGGACTCTACATCATCGGGCTGAAACTGTGGCATCCAATGCAGAGGCCAAGGAGAAAGAATATAAACATCTAAAAGGAGCTCTGAAAACTTGTGGGTACCCAGACTGGGCCTTCATCAAAACCAAATCAAAGACCAACAGAAAGACCAGACCTACAAACAGAAGGGAGGAACACAGCAGGCGAAACAACATAGTCATTCCATATGTTGCTGGAACATCAGAAAAACTTAGGAGAATTTTCAACAAACATTGCATTCCTGTGTTTTTCAAACCCAGCAACACCCTGAGACAGAAGCTGGTGCACCCGAAAGACCCAACACCCAAGCACATGAAAAGTAATGTGGTCTATGCTGTCCAGTGTAGTGAATCTGAGTGCTCAGACTTATACATTGGGGAGACAAAACAACCTCTCTGTAAGAGAATGGCCCAACATAGGCGGGCAAACTCCTCAGGACAAGACTCAGCGGTCTATCTACACCTCAAAGAAAAAGGTCACTCTTTTGAGGACAGTAACGTGCATATTTTGGACCGAGAGGACAGATGGTTTGAAAGAGGTGTGAAAGAGGCCATTTATGCCAACCTGGAAAAACCATCCCTGAACAGAGGAGGGGGCCTGAGACACCGCTTGTCACCAACATACAATGGCGCGTTGACATCCTTACCCCGGCAGTTTCACAACAGTTCACACTTCCAGTCATGTACTTTGAAGGATTAACACCTTCATCAATGAGAATCTTGGTACCATTGTGATTGGATCATACCTTCTTACACCTGTCAGTTTCAGCTAACACCTGACTGAACAGGTTCAATGGAACCATTGTGATTGGATGTCTGTGACTCTAGTACCATCAAGAGTTTAAATACTGGGGAATTCCCTACCAGTCATTTGAACTGAAGAAGCCACTCGGATGAGTGGTGAAACGTTTTCAAGAGAAACTCAGAAAAGTCCAGTTGTTTTAGACTTAATTCTACTAGATACTGTATATCATGACCTGGATGAATGAGAATCTTCATAGACTTATTGACTTGAGTATAAGCCTAGGGTGGGAAATGCAGCAGCTACTGCTAAGTTTCAATAATCAAAATAAATATATGTTTTTAAATATTTATTTAAACAGTAAACTAGCTCTAGTGGAGAAGAGGGTCAACAAAAACAATATGGTATCAATGATGATACGTTAAGAGTACTACCCCCTTAGCTCAATCAGCAACCAAGATAAAGCACAAAGAGTTAAAATTCTTCAAAACTATATATAGTTTATATAGAATATAAAGTGCAATGTCTAGTGCAGAATGGGACAGGTGAGGATAGTAGATGAAGATGAATTTGGGAGTGGGCCAGGGCACTGGAGGGTCTGGTTGCGGGGGGCCTAATTTGCACACAAAGGACAGAAGGTGCTAGTCTGGAGGGACCCATGGCACCCGACTCGAGTATACTGTAAGCCGGGGGTGACTTTTTCAGCACATTTTGGGTGCCTAAAAACTAGGCTTATACTCGAGTATATACAGTATGATAGTTTCCCTTCTAAGAATTTGCAATTGGTGTTTATTTTTTATTAGCTGTGGTTTTTTCAGTTATTTTGCTCTTTGTATAGCAGCTCTCCAGTTTGGAATTTCAGCAGCTATCTGGCTGCTAGGGTCTTGTTTACCTTAGAAACCAGACAGTGGTTTTAATGAGACACTGGAATATGAAGAGAAGGGGGCATGAAAAGAAAGATAAGTAATAAAAAGTAACAATAATAATAAAATTGTAAGCTCGTAGAGCACTTTTTTTTTAGCTACCGGGGTCAGTGACCCCTATTTGGAAAAACCGGAAAGATGTAGAAGAGGAAGAAAATTCCAAAACTATTAAAAATAAAGAATGAAGACCAACAGCAAAGTTGCTAGGAACAGTACATTCTACAGGTATAGGACCCATTATCCAGAATGCTCGGGACCAAGGGTATTCCGCATAAGGGATCTTTCCGTAATTTGAATCTCCATACCTTAAGTCTACTTAAAAATCAATAAAACATTAATTAAACCCATTAGGATTGTTTTGCATCCAATAAGGATTATTTATATCTTAGTTGGGATCAAGTACAGGTACTGTTTTATTATTACAGAGAAAAGGGAATCATTTAACCATTAAATAAACCCAATAGGGCTGTTCTGCCCCCAATAAGGGGTAATTATATCTTAGTTGGGATCAAGTACAGGTACTGTTTTATTATTACAGAGAAAAGGGAATCATTTAACCATGAAATAAACCCAATAGGGCTGTTCTGCCCCCAATAAGGGGTAATTATATCTTAGTTGGGATCAAGTACAGGTACTGTTTTATTATTACAGAGAAAAGGGAATCATTTAACCATGAAATAAACCCAATAGGGCTGTTCTGCCCCCAATAAGGGGTAATTATATCTTAGTTGGGATCAAGTACAGGTACTGTTTTATTATTACAGAGAAAAGGGAATCATTTAACCATGAAATAAACCCAATAGGGCTGTTCTGCCCCCAATAAGGGGTAATTATATCTTAGTTGGGATCAAGTACAGGTACTGTTTTATTATTACAGAGAAAAGGGAATCATTTAACCATTAAATAAACCCAATAGGGCTGTTCTGCCCCAATAAGGGGTAATTATATCTTAGTTGGGATCAATTACAAGGTTCTGTTTTATTATTACAGAGAAAAGGAAATCAGTTTTAAAATTTTAAATTATTTGATTAAAATGGAGTCTATGGGAGACAGGCTTTCTGTAATTCTGAGCTTTCTGGATAACGGGTTTCCGGATAAGGGATCCTATATCTGTATAAGAAATTGAGATATTCTCTACCTCATCCGTGCTTATACAGTATGCTTACATACTCTCAGCCGTGCCTGTGGTTTTACTTCCTTGTCCTCCGTAACGCTACAGAATGCCTTAAACCAAAAACACTTATATTTAGCTTATACAGTATCTTTTACCCCCTGAAATATCCTTATTAATGCTGGTGCTGTTTTCTTCCCATTTTTACATTTCATTGTGTATAGAATATTTAGAAATATTCTCTGGGTACTTAGCATAATAAAAACAGTTATGTAGTTCAGAGTTTAGTAATCAGTTATAATTATTGCTAAGACAATTAATACAAAAATAGGAAATCAGTCTCAGCCTTTGCAAAGTCGGCTATTTAGAAAGCACGCCGTAAGGATTTAAAAGGGCAGCCAAAAGCCAAGAAATTGTCATTCTTACCACAGATCTGGGTTCACGCCAATGTTTTCGACACATATTATAATATTAAGACGTTTACCTCCTATAGGATTGGTAAGGGGGCCGATTCAGAATGAAAGAAACTTGGAATTCACACCTGAACATCTGGTTACCTTTACTAGTCTTGGTAACTCATGTAGGTTCTGTCCAAACATCTTCCGGAACAAAGCAGAGCTGCTCATTAAGGAGCGACAGTGAAAGTCCTGAAAGCTATTTCAGAGATGGGGACTTCATTATTGGTGGGATCTTTCAAATATTTGTAGCAGGTTTAAGAGAAAAATCCGAATTTGAGAGTTTTCCTCCTTTTCCAATTTGTGTTGGGTAAGTATAATGCTCATTGGTAAGTGTCCTAGACCTGTAACAGAAGTAAATATTAGGCTTATTCTGTATAAACTTTTACTATACAGGTATGGGATCTGTTATCCAGAGTGCTCGGGACCTGGGGTCTTCCGGATAAGGGATCTTTCTGTTATTTGGATCTTCATGCCTTAAGTTTACTAAAAAATCATTTAACCATTAAATAAACCCAGTAGGATTGTTTTGCATCCAATAAGGATTTATTATATCTTAGTTGGGATCAAATACAGGTACTGTTTTATTATTACAGAGAAAAGGGAATCATTTAACCATTAAATAAACCCAATAGGGCTGTTCTGCCCCAATAAGGGGTAATTATATCTTAGTTGGGATCAAGTACAGGTACTGTTTTATTATTACAGAGAAAAGGGAATCATTTAACCATGAAATAAACCCAATAGGGCTGTTCTGCCCCCAATAAGGGGTAATTATATCTTAGTTGGGATCAAGTACAGGTACTGTTTTATTATTACAGAGAAAAGGGAATCATTTAACCATTAAATAAACCCAGTAGGATTGTTTTGCATCCAATAAGGATTAATTATATCTTAGTTGGGATCAAGTACAGGTACTGTTTTATTATTACAGAGAAAAGGGAATCATTTAACCATTAAATAAACCCAGTAGGATTGTTTTGCATCCAATAAGGATTAATTATATCTTAGTTGGGATCAAGTACAAGGTACGGTTTTAATATTATAGAGAAAAAGGAAAACATTTCTTTATCATTTCTTTAAAATGGAGTCTATGGGAGATGACCTTTCAGTAATTCGGAACTTTCTGGATAATGGGTTTCCAGATAACGGATCCTGTACTGACATTTCGCAATTGGTGCAACTGTGCTCAATTCAGCCAGAAGAACGGAGCGGTGCTGAGCACATCTGTAAGGAGGTGCAAATAGTGGCTTTTTGACGAAAGTTTTACATTCAGCCGACTGCAGGGAAAGTTGTGCTAGCGCTACTGCGGCATCAGTCATAAATAAGCCTAATTATCTTTTTTTTTTTTTTTAAATCTTTTGTCTTCAGTTCTTCTGGTTCTTTTCAAAATGACATATTCCTTTCATAGGTTACACTGTAGATGAGGTTTAAAAAAAGACAAACATTCATCTGGTTTTCAATTTTTGCTACATTATGCTCCTAATATCTGAAAGGACATGGGTCAGTGAAGAAGACACAAACACCCAAGGACCAGGATAGTTGGAAACAATAATTAGATTGTTATGTATATTAGGAGTTTTGCAGACTGTATGAGACTACACGCCTAAAGCCATTCTATACAAATAAGTAGTTTCAATCATTTTTATTGGGATTTTTTAAACATTATAGCCAAATAAAGGCATTAAAATATTTTCAAACATTAATATTTACATTATGCAGAAAAATAATCTGCAGTACAAATAATAACAGCCGTTGAAAACTTCATTCAGTATTGGTCAACATATGATAAAATATGATATAATATAATTTAATATTGTTGGTTAAGAAATTTGTTATGTACACGTATATTTATACCCGTATACTAATCACGCGTTGAAAACGTGCAAAACGCGTATAAACTGACACTACTGAGATGCTAGGGGTCGCATCCATCTAAGGATTGATTGAACATAGTCAAGCTGTATCATTAAGAAATTTTGCTTCACCAAAAATATAAAGCAAAATTTTACTATAATAAATTGATATATCCCAATAAGGAAGTATACATATAGTAAAAACTATAACTACAACTACACCTAATACTACAACTAATGAAGTTGTATTCAATTGCTAAGAGTTAAGAACAGTACGCTCTCCTCATAAATTATTGTGTTATGCAGAGTACACAACTGGAAAAGTTGTGAGAGGGTTTATAGGATGTATTGGATTTATTAGATTTATGGGATTTATAACCTCTAATTAAGATCATTCAATTTAGTATCTGGGTATATAGAATGCCATAAACTTGATTTATACAAATAAGTAGGGATGTAGCAAACCTAAAAAAAAAAGTTTGCGAACATGTTCGCGAACTTACGCCAAAACCCGCGAATATTCGCGAACTTTGCGAACCCCATAGACTTCAATGGGAAGTCGAACATTAAAACCTAGAAAAGCCATTTCTGGCCAGAAAACTATTAAAGTTGTTTGCACAGTTGTTGGCACAGCGTTGCGCAAAAAACGCAAGCTATTCTAGCGAAAATACGGGGCTTTTTTGCTATGTCGCGCTAAACACCATGAAAACGGGCTTTGCGGAAAAACACCATGTGTGACTTGTGCGGCGTATTGTACTATACTTTTGCGACGATAAAAAACGCGGCGGAAAACGCGGCGCGAACCCAAACTGCGAACATACGCTGAAAGTTCGCGAACATACGCGTTCGCGAACACCCGATGTTCGCGCGAATTTGTTCGCCGGCGAACAGTTCGCTACATCTCTACAAATAAGCAGTAGACTTCTTCGTTACTACTTCTGGATTTTATATTAGGAGGCATGTTTTACTAATTTTCCAAAGCTGAGCTTTTGTAAATACCTGTATCACCACTTTGTCACATGTTAGGAAGAATTTAAAATTAAAACCTTGATTTAGGCCTACGCTGCATAATATTCCTTCTCCTCAATTCTAATTTCAGCTGAATTTTTAACTTATGACACAATGGCAGGACAAGTGTTTCCTAAAGCTCCGCTTTGGAAAATGGTTAAGCATGCTGTCTTAAAAAATATGGAACTAAAAAGTCTATTGCTTTTTGGTATAAAATGTGCATATCCTGTACCATCAGCTGCTTGTTTTCGAAATGGCTTTAGGCATGTATTCTGATACAGTCTACAAAACTCCTACTATACACAGCAATATCATTTTTGCTTACTACTAACCTGTAATATTATTGCATGAAACTCATCCTACATATAAAAAGATATGTATGTATGTATGTATAACTTTATTTATAAAGCGCCACAAGGGTACGCAGCGCTGTACAATCTTACAATATACAGAATTACACACAGGGAGGACAAGTGTTATAATAAATACAATAAATAAGTATAAATACACAGGGAATAAGTGCCATGTGGTATGAGACACAGTAGGAAGGAGGTCCCTGCCCCGTAGAGCTTACAATCTGAGTGGTTGGGTAACATACAGGCACAAACTGGAAGGTAAGAGTGCACCAGGTATGGGCATTTGCCCTTAAGCGCAGGACTGGGCAAAATAATGTTTTCCCTAGTGTTATCTTTATTCATTTCAGTAGGACTTTCTGAAATGCTAAAAAGACACACAGATATACTTGCATCTGCTAGTATATTCAGTTTTAAGGCGATAGAAAAAAAATCCAAAAAATAAAAGTGCTCAATATGTATGGAAATACTGGGCCAGATTCAGTTCAATTAGAAAAAGGTTTATCATGTAAAATCTTATGGAGGAGATTTAATTTAAATCAGAATAAGTTATATTGTGGTTTATCACATCCCAAGTCTTTGGGAAAAAAACTGGAATTGAATTATCTAATTGAATCTTGTCCATAAGTTTTCACATGATAAACCATCAAATAACTTCTCCTCACTGAATTGAATCAGGCCTATTATGTGCTATGGCAACTTGCTTTAAAGTTCCAATACCATTTATATAAAAAAGGTTATCCTTGCAATTATTTGTTCACCAAAACGCATCATCACCCCAAAAAAAACTACAAATTACTCAGTGTGCAACCCTCCTCTATTAGCTAATAAATGTATCACCTGTACTTGTATGTACTGGTAATTAGTGATGATCGAATGTGTCCAGTTTTGCTTCGCTGAAAAATTTGCAGAACAACTGAAAAATTTGTGAGGTGGTGACAAATACATGAAATGCATTTGTCGTGCAAATTTTTTGGTGCTCGTGTCTTTTTTTGACGCACAATTAATTTCTATGATGTCAATTTTTGCAAAACAATACGCCAATGGCGAAATGCGGAAGCTCGCTGCGAATCCATGCCTGGCATAAGAATTCACTCATCACTAAAGGTAATACATAGGAAAACATATTATTTTGTTTTATATAATAATCTTTTGTCTTTGCTTCTGTTTTGCTTATTATAAAGAATGGAGTTTACGCTATAAATTGCTACAGCAAAAGAAAGTTTATCTGTATAATATTAATTTAAAATGATCTGCTAACAGGCCATCATTTCAACACCTATTCCATCTCCTTGCATTTATTTATGCTGTTGAAGAAATCAACTCTAGACCAGATATTTTGCCAAATATTACTCTTGGATTCCATATTTATGATGCATGTTCCAGTGAGGTTTTGGCGCTGAAAAGCACTTTCAATATACTTTCACAGTCCAGAGAACCAGCCCTTAACTTCATCTGTGCTAAGAAGAGCAAGACTGTAGCCTTTTTTGGGCACTTACTATCATCTATAACCCATGCAATAGCACAAATCTCTCAACTTTATGGATACCCTCAGGTATTATTGGGGTTTGTATCGTTCAGATGTTTTACAGTAATGAAAACCAAGCCAAAATCATAATAGTGATCGGAAACAACTAAATTAATAGTCACCCCAACCCTTCATTCTGTGGTCTTTAACCAGTTTTGCTCTGCCATACACCTCACTCACGGGATAAACAAAGATGTAGTTGCTGTCTAAATGGGAAGACCCCTTACAAACTTGTGCTGAATGGGTATAATCACAAAGGGAAAGGAATGAGGGGTCATTTACCTATTCCTGGGGTGCTTGAATGCTAAGGGATCCAAGAGCACAGCCCTTAGTGCTCACTTAAGATGCAACTGTGCCCCAGGGAATGATGCACTCTGCACTAAGTACCAAATTAAAAATCAGACACCGTGCAGAGAGCAGGGTCAGCAGTTCCAGGCCAACACTGTCCTTAGCAAAGACAGTAAATACAGAGCTCATTGTGGCATGTTCCCTCTGCTGCTTCTTAAAGGAGAAGTAAAGGTAAAAATCACTGGGGGGTGCCAAATGTTAGTCACCCACTAGTGATTGTAATGGCTTACCTGAAACCCCTGGCCGGTGCTTCTGCACTGACCAAGGGTTTATGTAGGTGAGTGATCCTCTTCCTTCTCCTTTTGATGAGATCCCGGGACCCACACATGCGCAGTTGAGCAAAAAGCCAACTTTTTTGTTAAAGTTCAGCTTTTCACTCCACTGCAAAGGCCGAAGACCTAAACCCAGGTTGGTGAATTTTTCTTTAACAGGAGCAACGGCCAGGGGTTTTGGGTAAGTGATTACTATTACTGGGGGGTGCTTAACATTTTGGCACCCCCCAGTGATTGTAATTTTCCTTCTACTTTAACATGCATGTCTCAATGGCATGTAAGTAAGGAGCAGGTAGGGGGCAGATGGGAGGGAGATGTCTTAGTGCCTCCCCCTTGGATAGAGTGCTACTTAATGCACAGTAAACAATGGACACACAATGAGCTACTGAACACAGTGTGCAATATGCAAAAAATAGCCAATTGTGGCCATTTTGTGCACTTTTTACACTGCAATCTTTTTTACATAGATGATCCCTCTGCATGTAATGATGAGCTTTCTGGAAAATTTTGTGAAATGTTGACACTTTTCCAAAATGTATTGGAGTCACTAGGAAGGTGAAATTACATTGTTGTTAAGAAGTTTTTATTTTCTGGGAAAACTATAATCCATAAAGCACCGTATACTGATAGAATTTTTTTTATTGTAAATGAAAGCTATGATTTGATAAATGATTCCAGAGCAGAAAGACTGTATAATATGGGCCCACCTCCTTTTTTAGGGCACATAATAACAATGTATATGTTTGTTCTGCATCTTCTTCACTCCAAAAATATTAAAGAAATTACATAAAATTTCGCCGCAAAACTGTACCAGGCAAAAAAGTTTGCTCGTCCATATTTAGAAGACCTAGGAGACAGTAAATGGAGAAGTAGAAAAGGCAGAAATAAAGAGGTTACTTGTATTGTACCACTGTTAGGCACACAACAATGCTGGCTCTAGAATGTCTTAGAGTCTTAGACCAATGTTAAGACAAGGATGCCCTGAGTTAAGCCCTTCTTTTTCCTTTCCAATAATGGGTAGAGCCCACTTGAATGTATTGTTAGTTTCATGTTAATTAATGTTTAAGGCCTGAATTGTTCTAAATAATAATTTATTTTTTAGTTTAGCTTTGGTGTAATGGATCACCTATCTAAAGACCACACCTTGTATCCAACTGTTCCAAGTGAGTTCAAAGCCATCACACAACTACTGAAGCATTTTGGATGGACCTGGGTGGGCATCCTTGGATCAGCGGATGACGATAGCCAGCAGACCAGTGAACATCTGAAGAAGGAATTGCAGGATTGCGGAATCTGTGTGGAATTTCTCACCATATTACAAACATTATCAAGGGACAGTATTGGTATTGCCATTACCAATTTAAAAAGATTTACAGCTAACGTCATTATTCTTTATTTGACCGATCCGTTTTTGATCTTCATGTCACAACAACGGGTTCTTGATCATATGCCTGGAAAAGTGTGGATTTTTTTGGTCACGTTGGATATAATGGCAGATGATAGATTTAAACCATATTTCCATAACTTTAATGGTTCCCTTATGGTAACAATTAGTAAAGGTGATATTTTTGGGTTTAAGACCTATCTATCAAATGTTACTTTTAAAAATATGGCAGAGAATGATTTTATAGTACTTTTTTGGTCAATCGAATTTGGATGCTCATATTCAGCATTTAATGGGGCTGGCGCCAAGACTGACTGTGGGGATGATTTATGGAATGAATATTTATCAAAAGAAGAAGCAAACACTTATCGTATAACTTACACTGTGTATAACTCAGTTCATGTTCTGGCGCAAGCTTTACATGTGCTTATATACAAAGAAGGTTTGGAAGCTTCAGAAACTGCATCTAAGGTAGAAATCAAAATATTAAAATTAACACTTTAACACTGTACTGGGCAGAAAAGTTTGCTTATATATTCTTAAAAAATACGTATATAAAAGTTAACATGTTCAGCCATGTAGATGTAACATAGTAAGTTGGGTTGAAAAAAGACATACGTCCATCACGTTCAACCATAATGCCTATATCTAACCTGCCTAAATTAGTGTAGGCATGGATTTGCAAAAATTTCCGCATTTCGCCATTGGTGATTTTTTTCACGAAACAGGCATACAGATTCACTTTGTAAAAATTCCCTACGTCAAAAAAATTGGCATGCGTGTCACTTTCAGTGTTGTACCAGCATAGGACCCGTTATCCAGAATGCTCGGGACCAAGGGTATTCTGGATAAGGGGTCTTTCTGTAATTTGGATCTCCATACCTTAAGTCTACTAAAAAATCAATAAAACATTAATTAAACCCAATAGGATTGTTTTGCATCCAATAAGGATTAATTATATCTTAGTTGGGATCAAGTACAGGTACTGTTTTATTATTACAGAGAAAAGGGAATCATTTAACCATGAAATAAACCCAATAGGGCTGTTCTGCCCCCAATAAGGGGTAATTATATCTTAGTTGGGATCAAGTACAGGTACTGTTTTATTATTACAGAGAAAAGGGAATCATTTAACCATTAATTAAACCCAATAGGGCTGTTCTGCCCCCAATAAGGGGTAATTATATCTTAGTTGGGATCAAGTACAGGTACTGTTTTATTATTACAGAGAAAAGGGAATCATTTAACCATTAAATAAACCCAATAGGGCTGTTCTGCCCCCAATAAGGGGTAATTATATCTTAGTTGGGATCAAGTACAGGTACTGTTTTATTATTACAGAGAAAAGGGAATCATTTAACCATTAAATAAACCCAATAGGGCTGTTCTGCCCCCAATAAGGGGTAATTATATCTTATTTGGGATCAATTACAAGATTCTGTTTTATTATTACAGAGAAAAAGGAAATCCGTTTTTAAATTCTGTATTATTTTATTAAAATGGAGTCTATGGGAAATGGCCTTTCCGTAATTCGGAGCTTTCTGGATAATGGGTTTCCGGATAAGGGATCCGATACCTGTACCTCATTTTTTGCCATTTCTCAAATATTTTCAAAGATTTGAGAATCTTTCAGCGAAGCAAACATGACAGATTCGCTCATCACTAGATGTAATTTACTTTACCCCAGGGTGCAAATGCTAGCACATTAAGGAACCCAAGAGTGTGCCACTAATGGGCTTATTTATCAGTTTTCGAGTTTGTGAATTTAAGTTTGTTTTCCTAAATCAAATAAACTTGCATATCGAATGCTCACTTGTTTATTAATTAGGAATATGGCTTGACTTTGCCTTTGACAACTCCCATTGACTTCTATTGAAACTTTTAGATGGTGAATTTTTACATTCCAGTTTTCTGTTTTTTTGCACTTAATAAATATCAGACATTAAAGTTTTTGAAACCTTATTCAAATTCAAGGTTTTTTTAACTTTTCTATATTTGTCATTGAAAAGTAGTGATGAGCGAATCTGTCCCGTTTCGCTACGGCTTTTTTTCGTCCACGCCCATTTAGATGCGGTCACTCCCTTTTTTTGACGCAAATGCACCCTTTTTTATGTGACCGCACCCTTTTTGATGCGCGGCTAATTTTTCGGCACAAATTTTCTCAAAAGTTTCACAAAATAATTCACCAATACCGAAATGCGAAAATTCATTGCGAATCTATGCCATCACTATTGAAAGGTTATAGAGTAAACCATGCTCATCGCTATTCAGAATAATTTGAGCTGAGGTCACTATCTTTCAAAAAGTTGAACTTTTTTAACCTTTTGTCATAGAACTGATACATTATTTCCTGGGAATGTTTGAGTTACTGGCATTGCAGTTCTGCTTGTGTTTAGTAATTGAGTTCCGTCGGTGGTATGGTAGAAAGTTTTTGTGTAAAGTTCATCTGTTCTTGCCACTACTGCTCAGACACTTCTTGTGGTGAGTACATTTACTTCTGTGGTAATTCTGTTGTATTATTTTGCACCACTTTTGTTTTCTAGTTGAGCAATTACCTCAAACACGTTCATTCAAAATCTTCAGCTGAAAAAAAAAGCTTTGATATCCTTAACTGGGTCATCTATCCAAATAACACGGTTAGAAAAAATCATGTGGGTACATTTTCTTCATCTATATCTCCAAGGTCTTCCACTCCACAGCTTGTCATTAATGATGCAGCGATATCTTGGAATCCATATTTTAATCAGGTGAGTAGTGATGAGCTTTGCCATAAAATTTGCGAAACGCATTTGTTGCGTGATTTTTTTTTTGTCGCACACGTTTTTTTGACACAACCGCGCCCTTTTTTGATGCGACCGCAGCCTTTTTTGAAGCAACTGTGCTCAATTTGACCTGACCGGGCCCAATTTGGCGCTCAACAAATCTTTTTGACATGCGACAAATTTTTCCACTGCAAATTTTCACAAAAGTTTTGCGAAACAATTCCCCAATGCAGAAATTCACTGCCTGGCTAAAAAATACGCTCATCACTACAGGTGACAGATTTATAAAAAATAAAAATAAAATCTGTCTTTTCATAATTCTGATTACTAGGTAGCGATAATGCTAGACACACAATATTGCTCATTTTGTTTTCTTTTTTAGTCTCGCGGGTCAGTCTGCAGTGAACCTTGCCCACCTGGTTTTTATAAATCTCTTCAGAATGGAAAACTACCCTGCTGCTTTGATTGTGTTCAATGTTCCATTGGAGAAATAACCAGTTTATCAGGTGTGTTTCTAAATAATTCATCTTTTTTTTAGTCTATTATTTTAGGCATACAATTTTACCATGAAATCAATAATAAACAATGGATCTCGCTGGAATGTAATTGACACCCTTATGAATGTTTTGTGCAATACTTTTACATAATTAGTTAATTTGAGTTTATAAAAAAAGACAATAGTCCATCAAGTTCACCCTCTCCAAAAAATCGATACACTCACATACTATATAAACTATATACAGGTATGGGATCCCTTATCCGGAAACCCAATATCCAGAAACCCCCGAATTATGTAAAGCCTGTCTCCCATAGACTCCATTTTAATCAAATAATTCAGATTTTAAAAATTGATTTCCTTTTTCTCTGTAAAAATAAAACAGTGCTTTGTATTTGATCCCAACTAAGATATAATTACCCCTTATTGGGGCAGAACAGCCCTATTGGGTTTATTTAATGGTTAAATGATTCCCTTTTCTCTGTAATAATAAAACAGTACCTGTACTTGATCCCAACTAAGATATAATTACCCCTTATTGGGGGCAGAACAGCCCTATTGGGTTTATTTCATGGTTAAATGATTCCCTTTTCTCTGTAATAATAAAACAGTACCTTTTAATTGATCCCAACTAAGATATAATTACCCCTTATTGGGGGCAGAACAGCCCTATTGGGTTTATTTCATGGTTAAATGATTCCCTTTTCTCTGTAATAATAAAACAGTACCTGTAATTGATCCCAGCTAAGATATAAATAATCCTTATTGAATGCAAAACAATCTGATTGGGTTTCGTTAATGTTTTGTTGATTTTTTTAGCAGACTTAAGTTATGGAGAGACCCCTTATCCGGAATGCCCTTGGTCCCAAGCATTCTGGATAACGGGTCCTATACCTATAATTTATAAGAACCTGATATTGGTGGTGCAGTAGAATATCTGTTGTAAAGTAGGCTTATTATATATATATATATGTATGTAAAAATGTTGATGCACACCAGGAAAATTTAATTAAAAAAAGATACTTATTTTATTTAGATCGACGTTTCAGTCCTCACCCGGGACCTTTATAAAGATATTTATATATATATATACAGTATATATATATATATATTGTACAAGTCTGAGGGGATATATCCTGGATGGCAGGTATATATCCCCATGGTTTAGGTTCTGAGCCATTTAAGAACCACCCCTTTATGTGACCCAACACAGGGTTAACGAGCAGGAGGGTTTGGGCTGGACAGCCAAGGGGGTTTAAGGGATGGGAAAGGCAGTTGGGAAAGTGTGTGGAGTGTGGAAGTAGAGTTACACGTTAAAGCTATTTTGGAATGCACCTGACCTTCCTAAGACAAACTGCTGTTTGTTGGGACTGAACTTGTTGGCTAAAGTAAATCTAATTTATTGTTTTGGAACTGCATTTGGGACAATTTTGTTGCTAAATTATACCAACTCTGTACGGTGGAACTTTTGTTTGCTGAACACAAGCTATGTTTCATTGCCCTTTTTGCTGCTAATGAAAAGCATATTTGTGTTAAATAAACAGTTTTCTGGGAGTTTGGAGTGGCCTTTATTTGTGCTGTGTTCCCCCAAAACATCACAATATGTATTTTCTTTTAGATTCCGAGCATTGTGTGAAGTGCCCTGAAGATCACTGGTCTAATCCTAGCAAAGATCTCTGTATTAAAAGAACTATAGACTTTCTGTCCTACACAGATTCCTTAGGATCAACATTAACTGCAGTTACGGTCACACTTAGCTTAACAACGACAGCTGTTCTATGGCTCTTTGTAAGGCATCGGAACACTCCTATAGTGAAGGCCAATAACTGCCATCTCAGCTACATCCTCCTTGTGTCGATTATACTTTCTTTGCTCTGCTCCTTTCTCTTCATCGGGCGGCCTACATCAATGTCCTGCCTATTAAGACAAATTACATCTGTGCTGATGTTCAGCATTTCTCTTTCTTCTCTCCTGGAAAAGACAGTAACTGTTGTTATGGCTTTTAATGACACAAAGCCAAGAAGCAAATTCAGGAAATGGTTTGGCTCTAAGACATCAGTTATTATGACTTTTATTTGTTCTTCTGGGGAATTTGTGATTTGCGTTTGGTGGATGGTATGGGCTCCGCCATATGTTTACTATGACACCAAATCAACTCACAACAAAATAACCCTGCAATGTAGAGAACAGTCCATCACTCCATTTATCCTAGCTATATCATATGTTGGTAGTTTGGCTTTTTCTTGCTTTATTGTTGCCTTTTTGGCTAGAAAATTACCAGACCGATTTAATGAGGCCAAGCACATCTCCTTCAGCATGCTGGTGTTTTGTTGTGTCTGGGTCTCCTTCATCCCAACATATCTGAGCACCAAAGGCAAATACATGGTGGCTGTGGAGATATTCACCATTCTGGCATCCAATGCTGGGCTTATATTCTGTATATTTATGCCAAAATGCTACATTATAATCCTAAAGCCTGAACTCAACACCAAAACTCACCTGAAATATATGAAATCACAATTATAATCAATCATAATTCCAAATACATTGATTGTCTATTGTACTTCTATCAAGCTCCGTCTTTTTTGTCTTTTAAATGTGGATGACAACTGTTGGACTGCGGACATTTCAATCACTTCATCAACTCAATGCACCTCAGCACAACATACTGTATTTTTTTATTTAGTAAAAAGGTATAAAATGATCACTGGCCTTTTGTTATTTGTTCCATTGTTTGTGAAAAAAATCTCCTACTTCCAGTCTGTCCTGTAATCTGTCTAAGGTCCTTTCACAAGTAAATCTTCTCCAGAGAAAATACACAAAACAATTACAAATATGGGAAACAGGAGATTTCCTTACGGAGGAATTTAGGGGTTGTATTCCACATTTAAGGAGACACAAGAAAACATAGTTACATAGTTACATAGTTACATAGGGTTGAAAAAAGACCAGTGTCCGTCAAGTTCAACCCATCCAAGTAAACCCAGCACACCTAACCCACACCTACCAATCTATACACTCACATACATAAACTATAAATACAACCACTAGTACTAACTGTAGATATTAGTATCACAATAGCCTTGGATATTCTGATTGATCAAGAACTCATCCAGGCCCCTCTTAAAGGCATTAACAGAATCTGCCATTACCACATCACTAGGAAGGGCATTCCCCAACCTCACTGCCCTCACCGTGAGGAACCACCTATGCTGCTTCAAATGGAAGCTCCGTTCCTCTAATCTAAAGGGGGGGCCTCTGGTGCGCTGATCGTTTTTATGGGAAAAAAGACTCTAATATACTTGTACAGAGTAATCATATCCCCTCGCAAGCGCCTCTTTTCCAGAGAAAACATTTTAAGACAGGACATGGCAACGGACGTAGGTGGTGTGAATAGGCGGATACAAAAATGAAAAGACCTAATAAGGGGTGGAGTGGTGGAGCATAAAGGACATTAAAATTACAGTAATGGAAGGATATTCTAAGTTCTTCTTTGCTTAGTGGGGGGGGGGGGTTAAAAAGTCTTGCAGCAAGAATCAAGATGCACGGAAGTGGGTAAAGGGGAGAGTCTAGGAGATGGTTTGTGGGAGTTTGCATTTGTCTTTGCAATAATATCAAGGCATATTTGACATGTTTTGACAATGATATTAATATGAATAGAGAAATAAAGAGAAGTTATTGATTAGCCGCCTCAGGCAGCATACTGAGAGGTTTAATAGGTATGGCATCAGTTGACTAAAGGAAAGGGAATAAGGTCATGTTGGGTGGAATGACAATCATATTAAATTTGATACTAAAGGGAATATTCTCCTTTACAAAGTTTAGGAAAATGAATAGAACCTCCCATCTGGGAGGGTCTTGTTGAATTGTTCTATAACTCCTCACACTCTCTCCCTCATCATACATATCACAGGGGAATCTCTTCAGCCAATCTGATCAATGACATGCAAAGAAACCAGAAAGGAAAGGACATGCAGAGTAGCGACCATTGCCTTGTTTGTGCTTCTCCTGTGCCTCATGTCAAGTCACTGTTGCAGGTCACTCAGCGGGGTGGGGGAAGGCCCCTGGCTGGCAGATTGTAGCATATCTATTTAGCCCTACCTTTCCAGGAAGATATTGTGAAATGTTGCATTTTTGTTAATAAAATGACACTGTAAATATTATTTAATCAATTTCTTGCCTTCAACTTATGTAACATAACTTTGTACGAGCAGATTATATTGTTCTTTAATAACCTCTACTGGGCTCCAGGAACTAATTAATGTAACATGCAGGGTTCACATCTCTTTCAGCTCAAGCAGGTAGATAGATTAGCAGAAAGGCCTTCAGTGACGAGTATTATTGAGCTGATTTATTAAATATTGAGCCGGGAAATCCTTTCTGTTCCTAACTACGAAGGCATTGCAAGTTTGATAACATTTGGCTCAATAGCAATGCAATATGTTCCAGTGAGCATGACTATACCCTAAAACAGTGATCCCCAACCAGTGGCTTGGGGGCAACATGTTGCTCACCAACCCCTTGGATGTTGCTCTCAATTTTCGCCAATCATACTTAGAACAAGCCGAAATTCGGACTTTGATAAACCAGCTCCCATGTACTGTAAAAACTCGACAGGAAACATTTCTTTTTAGTACATGGATATCAGGTAAGACACATTCTAAATATGATGATTAGCCACTCTTTAGCTACTCTGGCTGTATATAGCATATCTCAACACATTCTCCAGATATTTAGCACATCAAAAACGGTTAGTGTCAATTTTAATAATTATAGTTATGATAATTACTACAGAAATAAGCAATCAATGACAGACTTTGCCGAGCTGGCTATTTATAAAGCACACAGCAATGATTTAAAAGGTCAGCATTAAACAAGTACATGTATTCTAACTGTCGGCCTGGGCTTATGCCAGTGTATTTGTACTACACTACAATATTACACCTTCTACATTCGAACCCATTAATCAGCTGACAAAGAATGAGAATGACAGACACTTGGAATTCCCCTTTGAAGCATCTTGTTCCAGTTATAGTTCTGTTTGCCTATGTAGGTTCTGTCCAAACATCTTCCAGAACAGAACAGAGCTGCTCACTAAGGATTGAGAGAGACACCCTGCAAAGCTATTTCAGAGATGGAGACTTTATCATTGGTGGCATCTTACAGATATGTTTATTCTGTGTAGGAGAAATATCCACTTTTAGGAGTTTTCCCTCTCCTCCAGTTTGTTTTGAGTAAGTGTTTTAGACTGCCATACTATTAAATATGAGGCTTAATCTGTATATATTATTATTTTATAAAAAAAAAAAAAAAACATTTTACCTTGGTGACTGGTCTACTTTTCCATTTTTTTTATTTTTTTTTTTAAATTGTAGTACAGGTATAGAACCTGTTATCCAGAATGTTCAGGACCTGGAGTTAATTTGGATATCTATACTATAAGTCTTCTAAAAAATAATGTAAACATTAAATACACTTGGGATTTTTTTTGCCCCCAATAAGGGGTAATTATATCTTAGTTGGGATCAAGTACAGGTACCGTTTTATTATTACAGAGAAAAAGGGAATCATTTAACCACTAAATAAACCCAATAGGGCTGTTCTGCCCCCAATAAGGGGTAATTATATCTTAGTTGGGATCAAGTACAGGTACTGTTTTATTATTACAGAGAAAAGGGAATCATTTAACCATTAAATAAACCCAATAGGGCTGTTCTGCCCCCAATAAGGGGTAATTATATCTTAGTTGGGATCAAGTACAGGTACTGTTTTATTATTACAGAGAAAAGGGAATCATTTAACCATTAAATAAACCCAATAGGGCTGTTCTGCCCCCAATAAGGGATAATTATATCTTAGTTGGGATCAAGTACAGGTACTGTTTTATTATTACAGAGAAAAGGGAATCATTTAACCATTAAATAAACCCAATAGGGCTGTTCTGCCCCCAATAAGGGGTAATTATATCTTAGTTGGGATCAAGTACAGGTACTGTTTTATTATTACAGAGAAAAGGGAATCATTTAACCATTAAATAAACCCAATAGGGCTGTTCTGCCCCCAATAAGGGGTAATTATATCTTAGTTGGGATCAAGTACAGGTACTGTTTTATTATTACAGAGAAAAGGGAATCATTTAACCATTAAATAAACCCAATAGAACTGTTCTGCCCCCAATAAGGGGTAATTATATCTTAGTTGGGATCAAGTACAGGTACTGTTTTATTATTACAGAGAAAAGGGAATCATTTAACCATTAAATAAACCCAATAGGGCTGTTCTGCCCCCAATAAGGGGTAATTATATCTTAGTTGGGATCAAGTACAGGTACTGTTTTATTATTACAGAGAAAAGGGAATCATTTAACCATGAAATAAACCCAATAGGGCTGTTCTGCCCCAATAAGGGGTAATTATATCTTAGTTTGGATCAAGTTCAGGCACTGTTTTATTATTACAGAGAAAAGGGAATCATTTAACCATTAAATAAACCCAATAGGGCTGTTCTGCCCCCAATAAGGGGTAATTATATCTTAGTCGGGATCAAGTACAAGGTACGGTTTTGTTATTACAGAGAAAAAGGAAATTTTTTGATTATAACGAAGTCAATGAGAGATGGCCTTCCCCTAATTTAGAGCATGTAATAGTATTACACATGAGGCTCACTCTATGTGACCTATATATTTTACTATATTTTACACAATATGTTTTATCTTAAGAAGCCAGGAGCCATGTTTTTTTGCACTTTAAACACTGTTGTTCTTCATCTCCAAGATTGGAGAACAAACCTTCTCCACAACCCTCCACCTTTTTAAACATACCCTAAGTAAATAAATAAGAAAATACAGTACTTTTCTGATATATTAGCATGCTTTCTTTCTTATTAGTGGAAAGCATTAGGTTGTTGTATCCAGTATTTTTTAAAAAGAAGTCTACCTGCCCAATTTTCTCTATACAGACCAACTTTTGGAAGCCTGTTGCATCTCCTTGCCTCTGTTTATGCTGTTGAAGAAATCAACTCTAGACCAGATATTTTGCCAAATATTACTCTTGGATTACATATATATGATGCGGGTTCAAATGAGATTTTGGCACTGAAAAGCACTTTGAATATTCTTTCACAGTCTGCAAACCCAACTCTAAATTACATTTGTACTGAAAAGAGTAAGATTGTAACTTTATTGGGGCACTATTTGCCATCTACAACATATGTCATTGCACAAATCACTCAACTTTATGGATACCCTCAGGTATTAATGTGTTCAATGTCATGTGGAGGTTTTACTGTAGTCTAAAGAATTTTGATCTGTCAAACTAGCAGGCTTCCATGTTCTTTACTTATTGTGCCATTGAGAGTGCAGTATTTAGTTTTAAGATGGGGGCACAACTTTCCAACGGTATCTGAGGAGTTGGATAAAAAAGAAATAGAAGTTTAGAATTTTTACTGGCAGAAGGTTAGTAGACTTACCTGTGGAAGATAGAAAAGAAAAGGTAACTTGCATTTTACCTGTTCTATTGGCAATACTGGCTCATCCCTATAATGCCAAAAAGAATGCTCTTGGACAATGATGCCCATTATTAACATAAAACATAAAAAACACTAAGGGGCTGATTTACTAACCCACGAATCCGACCCGAATTGGAAAAGTTCCGACTTGAAAACGAACATTTTGCGACTTTTTCGTATTTGTTGCGATTTTTTCGGCTTCTTTACGAATTTTTCGTTACCAATACGATTTTTGCGTAAAAATGCGAGTTTTTCGTAGCCATTACGAAAGTTGCGTAAAAAGTTGCGCTTTTTGCATAGCGTTAAAACTTACGCGAAAAGTTGCGCCTTTTTCGTAGCGTTAAAACTTAAATGGTGCAAAGTTTCGCGTAAGTTTTAAAGCTACGAAAAAAGCGCAACTTTTTGCGCAAGTTTTAACGCTACGAAAAATCGCCAGATTTTACGCAACTTTCGTAATGGCTACGAAAAACTCGCGTTTTTACGCAAAAATCGTATTGGTAACGAAAAATTCGTAAAGAAGCCGAAAAAATCGCAAAAAATACGAAAAAATCGCAAAATACCGATCATTACGAAAAAAACGCAATCGGACTCATTTCGACCCGTTCGTGGGTTAGTAAATGTGCCCCTAAAGCTACAGAGGGAGGAGAACTTTATTTAAGTCTTATCTTATATCTCTTACTCATATTGCATACTATTGAATGTTTAAAGTCCCAATTGAATTTTATTTGTCTATTATTCAGGTTAGTTATGTGGCAATGGATCAAATAACAAAAGAAAGAGCAATGTTTCCATCCCTTTTTTCTACCATTCCAAGTGAGTTCAAAACCATAACACAACTCCTGAAGCATTTTGGATGGACTTGGGTCGGGATCCTTGGATCGGCTGATGACAATAGCCAGCAGACCAGTCAAGATCTGAGAAAGGAACTGATGGAGAGTGGAATTTGTGTGGAATTTCTCACCATACTAAGAACAGATAGTATTGATATTGCCATTAATGATATACATAGATCTACAGCTAATGTCATTATACTTTATCTGACCGTTCACTATTTGTTACTCATGGCACTACGCCAACATTCCAACCCCATAAGTGGAAAAGTATGGATATTTTCAGTCACCTTGGATATAATAACAGATGGTAGTTTTATATCATATATTCATGCATTTAACGGCTCACTGATGGTAACAATTAGTAAAGGAGAAATCACTGGTTTTAAGAACTTTCTATCAAGTGTAACTTTTACAAATATGACAGATAATGTTTTTATACAATTACTGTGGTCAGTCAAGTTTGGATGCATATCTTTAGAAGAAAACAACACTGAGACTGACTGTGGGGTTGATTTGTGGAAGGAATCTTTATTAAAAGAAGAAGCAAACACTTATCGTTTATCTTACACTGTTTATAGCTCAGTTTATTTTATAGCACGAGTTTTACATGTGCTTTTACACGGAGAAGGATTTGAATCTTCAGTATCAGCAACCAAGGTATATATTAGCAATACATGTCAGATGATTTCCCTCATATGCACAAACACAAGGGTTAATTGTCACAAAATTAGTAGTTTCAAAGTTAAGGTGGCCATACACGGGCCGATTCTAGCTGCCGACATCAGTCCCTTAGACCGATTAGGCAGCTAATCAGCCCGTGTAGGGGCACTAACGACGGGCCTGCCCGACCGATATCTGGCCTGAAATTGGGCAGATATCGATCGGGCAGGTTAAAAAATGTAGTCGGATCGGGGACCGCATCGGCTCGTTGCCGGAACTTTGCCTATACCCATCGTTATAATTCAAACGTTTGGCCCCAGGGCCAAACGATCAAATTAGCCTAGATTTGCCCAATATTGCCCACCCATAGGTGGGGATATCGGGAGAAGATCCGCTCGCTTGGCGACATGGTCAAGTGAGTGGATCTGAAGGTGTATGGCCACCTTTACTCCTGCTGCTAGCATCCCCTGTTCCAATTGCACGGGATGAACATTCACGTTGGGGTTACTACTTGTACCACTTTTACCAATACACTATGGGCCTCATTGACTAACAACAGGAAAGTGCTAATGGGCTAAAGGAACAAAATAGGCATAATGCCTGTGTGTGTTTTACCCACAATGCAGAAAAATGCTGCAAAACCTTACATGAGCAGCAACAACCTTGCTAGAAATAGGGCAGTCGCATTTTTTATCATTACTTATTACTGATGAGTAGGAGGGCCCAAAAGTAGTAGAGCACTTTCCAAAAACAGTTCCATTGAGGTAACCATTATAGTTGATTCATATTATGAATATTATTTTAACAATTATCCATGAAATGAGTGCTATTCGATTAAATATAGCTATATGCATTATCTCATAGCTGTAAGTAAATGTTGCATCTTTTAAAGCAACAACAGAACCATTTTAATCCCTTTAGCGATGGTAGCTCTTGATAGGATAGCATTGGCAAATGAAGACCTATTACATAGGGCTTTGTGGCAATATTCTGCTCCTTTATGTTTTCCAGTTGAGCAATTATCTCAGACATGTTTGGTTAAAATCTTCATCTGAAAAAAACATTTTCTTGACTGAGAAAAGTGATTCTTCTACCAACTTTGATATTCGTAACTTGGTCATCTATCCAAATAACACAGTTACAAAGAAGCACGTGGGTACATTTTTTTCATCATTGCTTTCAAATGCTCAACAGTTTATCATAAACGATGAAGCAATAACTTGGAATCCATATTTTAATCAGGTAAAATTTTTGGCTAGAATTGTTCTGATTACAGGGCAGCAATAATGATACACAAATTCATATCT
Organism: Xenopus tropicalis; assembly: GCF_000004195.4. Classification (NCBI taxonomy): domain Eukaryota; kingdom Metazoa; phylum Chordata; class Amphibia; order Anura; family Pipidae; genus Xenopus; species Xenopus tropicalis. Next base: position 122,464,805 of record NC_030684.2, on the reverse strand, counting down.
TTGTATTTATTTCTTTGTTTAAAGACCCCCCGGTCAGTGTGCAGTGAACCTTGCCCACTTGGTTTTCATAAATCCCTTCAGAATGGAAGACCACCCTGCTGCTTTGATTGTGTTCAATGTTCCAAGGGAGAAATATCCAATTTATCAGGTGTGTGAATGATACATAATTATTATACTAGTACTTTAAACAAACAATGTTACTGAACATCAATTTGAAGGGAAATGGCACGCACTCCTTGGTCCACTAAAACTTGTCTTTATTGTAGAGATCTTAAAACAAAGAAAGTCCTGACTATGTATCTTTTGTATACGAAACGCGTCAGGACTTTCTTTGTTTTAAGATCTCTACAATAAAGACAAGTTTTAGTGGACCAAGGAGTACGTGACATCTCTCTTCCAATTGATGTTCGCTTAATACCTCAAGCTACGGGTTCAGGGCGCAGCACCTGGGCCACCACTTGTCTTTGGTGAGTGTATTTTCCAATAAAATTGCCAGGACTGTTATAAAGTCGTGTGTTGGAGGGTCCGGGGTGTATAATTAAAACTATTTAATTTTAAAAAGAGAGCCTGGGGATTATATATATATACCGTTGCTCATATTGATTCCCCCTCCTGTTACCATATAACTGAGCCACTTTGTATTATTTTAGGATTGATTAAATAATGTTACTGGTAGATAAATAAATCTGATCCATAGTATTTGTTAGACTCTTTTTAATCAACTCTGAATGAATTTGTGCATTTGTAAAGGTGAACCCAATTTTATTTTCCAAGATAAACCCAGGATACACATAGGTAAAGGTCCCCATACACAGGCCAATTATAGCTGCCGATATGGGTCCCTTAGACCGAATCGGCAGCTTATCGGCCCATGTAGGGGCAGTACCGAGGGGCCTGCCCGACCGATATCTGGCCTGAAATTGGCCAGATATCGATAGGGCAGGTTAAAAGAACCAATAAACAACCCATACAGCATCTACAATGTGTATTTATATTTTAAAATACATTTTTAATGATCCCAGCATAAAACTGGTATTAGGATTAGTTTCTAAGTAGAGTAGCCAAATTCAAAATAAACACTTATTATTTTAATATAAAAACTATACTATACTAACACTATAATACACTATACCATAACGAAGCTCAGTAGCAGTGGTGCTTGTTTTAAGTTGACCATATTAATGATTCCGCAATACAATACTTAAGTGCTTTAAAAAGTGTTTTAAGTTGGTTCATCTTACATTTTTCTTCTTTTAGATTCCGAGCATTGTGTGAAGTGCCCTGAAGATCACTGGTCTAATCCTAGCAGAGATCTCTGTATTAAAAGAACTATAGACTTCCTGTCCTACACAGAACCCTTGGGGACAATATTAACCACTATTTCTGTCACATTTTGCTTAATCACGACAGCTGTTCTATGGCTCTTTTTAAGGCATCGGCACACTCCTATAGTGAAGGCCAATAACTGCCATCTCAGCTACATCCTCCTTGTGTCGATTATACTTTCCTTGCTCTGCTCCTTTCTCTTCATCGGGCGGCCTACATCAATGTCCTGCCTATTAAGACAAATTACATCTGTGCTGATGTTCAGCATTTCTCTTTCTTCTCTCCTGGGAAAAACAGTAACTGTTGTTATGGCTTTTAATGCCACAAAGCCAAGAAGCAAATTCAAGAAATGGTTTGGCTCTAAGACATCCATTGTTATGACTTGTATTTGCTCCTCCGGGGAACTTGTGATTTGTATTTTTTGGTTGGTATGGGATCCACCATTTGTTCACTATGACACCAAGTCAACACACGATAAGATAACCCTGCAATGTAGAGAACAGTCTATCACTGCATTTAGTCTAGCCATATCTTATGTTGGCAGTTTAGCTATTTCTTGCTTTATTGTTGCCTTTTTGGCTAGAAAATTACCAGACAGATTTAATGAGGCCAAGCACATCACCTTCAGCATGCTGGTGTTCTTTAGTGTCTGGGTCTCCTTCATCCCAACATATCTGAGTGTCAAAGGAAAACACATGGTGGCTGTGGAAATATTCACCATTCTGGCATCCAACATTGGGCTTGTGTTTTGTATATTTATGCCCAAATGCTACATTATAATACTAAAGCCTGAACTCAACACCAAAAATCAGCTGAAATATATGAAATTTCAGTTATAACACATCATACAAATGAACTGTTTCCATTTACATGTTGAGTAAAATGTTTATGATGTTGCATGGATCCCAAATAATGAGGGGGGCTGATTTTTTGTTTTTCCTCGTAACATTTTTTTGTTCCAGAGGTAAGCAGATGAAATTCCAGAGGTAAGCCGACGCAAAAAGGTGGTGGCTCTGATTGGAATGGAGTTAGGTGTGCAGAAGCATATCAGAACACAAGTGAAGACATGCAGTGGGGTGTGGAATAGGGCTATGAAATTTATCTGAAGGATTTTCTAAATTTTATCTAATAATCAAGACACTAATACAGATTTTAACAATGGAAATGCATTTTACACCCTGTCTAACAGGGTTTGAAAGTTAAAGTTAGCATACTTTTGAAAGTGACTGGTAATCCTTATCCCAAAATACATACGTTGATGGGATATTTAAAATGACCAGTTACCAATATCCTTATCTACTGCAGAGGTATTTATTAAATATATATTTATTCATATATATATGACTTGGAAGGACCAATTCACAGACCAGATACTTTACTAAATTATTGGTACTGTATAAAAAATTATTCTTGAATATCATGAATGTCTGACATTTACTAAAGAGTCTGAACTGAAAAATCTATGCAGGAAAAAAAATAAAAATTCAACTTTTCTGAATTGTCGCCCCAAAACCTCCACTTTTGTTAATTTTCACACAAAAAAATCTGAAAACCTCTAAAGTTTTAAAGCAAAGGATCCTCCAGGGAAGGAAAGGGACCTCTACCACTGAATTCTACTTTCTCTGAAAATTTGTGACTTTTTTTCTGTAAATTTTTCAAATTTTGGCACTAAATCTAAATCAGGGAAAAAAAAAATCTGAACGTTAGTAAATGGGGGCAGATTTATTAAAATTCATATTTGTGTAATTCTCATTTTTTTTTTGACTACAACTAAAAGAAAAAAGAAAAATTGTGGAACAAAAACAAAATGGGGGAATCTATTTCTGGGCAATTTACTAAGAATGTGTATGTGAATTCAAAAATTCTGTAATTTTGGTCTCACATATGGGTGGACTGTGTGTTAACTGGGGTAAAAAAAATTAAAACAAATAGAGATTAGTATGCACTGTATGCAACCATGATAGGGCACCATAATTTTTGTGGGATATCAGAAATTGTGGGTACGCACATCAGTTAATTATAGAAAACTGTAGAACTTAAACAACAAGACTGGTGAAAGAAATACTTTGTAGAAAAATTCAACTATGAGAAAAGACTGTGAGGAAGGTTAGGAGTTAGTGTGTTTTATTTAGTTAATAATGAGGACGTTGTTATGTTAACCAAGGGGGAAGTGTAAGAAGTAAAATAGTTAAAATTGTTATTTTATTGTAAGGCTGCTATTTGCCTGTTTAACAGGAGACGCTATATAAGATGGAAGGTAGGATACTACTTGGCCAATGAGAAGGGGATAGTGCAGGAAGGTTAATTCAATAGTTGTAGGGAAGATTTGTTGAAGCAGTTGAGGCTCCAACAAGGAAAGAGAAAGGGACCAGTGTCTCTACAGTACCTCACCCAGTTAGGGATCCAGTAGAAGAGAGGCTAGGTGAGATAGGTCCCAGTGTACCTCCAACACAAGGCTAACCCTTATGCTGAAGGTCTGTAAGAAGGTACAACATCCTATGCAAAAGGAAGGTTCAGGGAAATATGCATCAGGCCCAGTGGCCTAGGGATTCTTAACTGTCCAGGAGTGTAAGAATGTTGTTTCAGAACTGTGCTGCTGGTGATTGTTAAGAAACTGTCCCTTAGTTAAATGGTGGTGTATGAATCTCCTGATTATTCATTTCTAAGTAGATATTGCAAGTTCCCCAAGCTGTGACTGTGGTGTGTGTCACTCTGCTAAGTATCTCCAAAGGTCAAGCTACACCATGTTACAAGACTTTCAAGTTTGGGGTTTTCTCTTTCGATGGACATTAAAGGGCATTATAGACAGATAGCAAGGGATCTTTTTTACATAGGAAAGAACAAAGAACAAAAACACAGAACAGAGCCCGAAAATGTGGCTATTTTCTTGACTAGATCAGTGTTCAGATACGTAAAACTACACCAAGTTTTCTCATATATCAAATTTACTAAATACAAATTTTTAAATCAAAACCTAACCCTTTAAAACAAAGAGGTCAGGAAAGGAATAGGGGTCTCTCTGTTTGTGGCAAAAAATGACTTGCACAGTATATCAGATACTAAACACATACAGATTATCGTAATAAATAAATGGCTATACATAAATAAATGGCTATCCAACTGATGGAAAGATCCAGTTTCAGATGTAGAGTTATAGAAGGTGCATAAAAATTATGAAGCAAACAGCATTGTCCAAAACAATTATTTATTATGGTGGGGTGTTTGTACAGATCCACCAACAAATAGTTTTACTATTTTGTATTGCATCAGGTTAAGCCAGTGATCCTCAACCAGTGGCTCAGGGGCAACGTGTTGCTCCCCAACCCCTTGGATGTTGCTCTCAGTGCCCCCAAACCAGGTGTTTTTCTTTTTTAATTCCTGACTTGGGGGCAAGTTTTGGTTGAATAAAAACAAGGTGTGCTACCAAATAAAGCCCCCTGTAAGCTAAGATTAGGCATAGAAGCTACTAAATAGCAAATCACAGGCTTTACTTGGCACCCCCATATTTTTTTTTATGATGTTTGAGTTGCTCCCCAAGTCTTTTTACATTTGACTGTGGCTCACGAGTAAGAAAGGTTGGGGATTTCTGGGTTAATCCATGGAGTTGTGCTTTAAGTGTATGCATCAGAAAAGCATTGGCAGTACTGTATATCTCAAATGCATGAGCTGTGATTGCCAAACACTTAGGGGCTGATTTACTAAGACACAATTTCGAATCCGAATTGGAAAAATTCCGATTGGAAACGAACATTTTGCGACTTTTTCGTATTTTTTGCGATTTTTTCGGCGTCTTTACGCTTTTTGCGTAAAAACGCGAGTTTTTCGGCGTCTTTACGATTTTTGCGTAAAAACGTGAGTTTTTCGTAGCCATTACGAAAGTTGCGCAAAGTCGTGGCTTTTTCGTAGCGTTAAAACTTAAAAGGCGCGACGTTTCGCGCAAGTTTTAACGCTACAAAAAAATCGTGACTTTGCGCAACTTTCGTAATGGCTACGAAAAACTCGCATTTTTACGCAAAAATCGTAAAGACGCCGAAAAACTCGCGTTTTTACGCAAAAATCGTAAAGACGCCGAAAAAAATCGCAAAAAATACGAAAAAGTCGTAAAGACGCCGAAAAACTCGAGTTTTTACGCAAAAATCGTAAAGACGCCGAAAAAAATCGCAAAAAATATGAAAAAGTCGTAAAGACGCCGAAAAAAATCGCAAAATTACCGATCATTACGAAAAAACCGCAATCGGACACATTCGGCCCGTTCTTGGGTTAGTAAATGTGCCCCTTAGGGGGGATTTATCACGAATTGAATCAAATTTTTTTTTTGCACTTAAAAAACTCGAATGTCTGGTATTTATTATGTGCAAAAAAAAACAAAAACTTCAATGTAAAAATTTTCCATGTAAAAGCTTGCGGGTTTCTATAAGTCAATGGGAGTTGTCAAAGTCAAACTACAGTATATTTGCAAACTCAAAAAATTTGAGTTTTTGACTTTGTAAACACAAAAAAATTAAGGTATTCGAGATGTTCAAGTTTTTTTTATTCAACAAATTAAGAAATAAGTGAGGATGCACAGTGAGAATAAGTAGATCAATGGAACTGCATGCCTACATACAGTAGAAAAGGAAAAAAAGGGGGCAGCAAGTAAGGAAAGCAGTCATCATTTATAAAGGGCTAGGTGTATCTGCTGGAACACTAAGGGCCACACAATTGCCCTTAGATTTCCATACAATAAAGGACTGCACCTATTACACTTAAGGTCCCCATACACTATAAGATCCGCTCGCTTGGCGATGTCGCCAAGCGAGCGGATCTTCACCCGATATCCCCACCTACGGGTGGGCGATATCGGGTAGCAAGTGGCTTTAAAAAAAAATAATGTCCCTGGGGCCAAACGATCGGATTACATTTGCGACCATGGGCCAGTCAGTTCGGGGACCGCATCAACGAGCCAATGCGGTCCCCGATCCGACTGAATTTTCTAACCTGGCCAATCGATATCGGCAGCTTCTATCGGCCCGTGTATGGGGGCCTTTATTCTTTTAAGTGTTTCTACTGTGCCTTGATCCCTGCACTGAACATAAAGCACTCTGTGGCTTTTGTATTCTAAATGAAGCCCAACCTCCTCTTTCAACCAACCTTTGCATTGGGAAGGTTTACTTGCCTAAACGCTTATTTTCAGCTTCAAAGTTTGTGCAAACTCTGACTTGATATAATGGGCATTATAATGGGCAATATTTATTTGAGTAGGAAATGCTGATGTCTCATTCTGTTGACATGACTTTACTAGAGGTTGAAACTTTCAAACCCCCAAAATTGGGCAAATTGTAAAATTGGTGAGGTTAATTTGCTTATCTCTTTTGTCCATTGTACAATGTATAAAACCAAAAATATATATAAGCTGTTTGCTAGAAGCAATTTCGGTAATCACAGCCAATGTTATCATTACTGGGTATTTCTGAAACTACACATTTAGTAAATAGATCTTATCCCGACAGATGTTCTGTATTTCCAGTCTAAGGGCTGCAACAAATTATTTATAGAGTCAGAGCGCAGTTACCGTGGGTATATAAGTCTCTGCATTGAGTCTGTAGGAATTAACCCTGATACACCCTGCCATTGTGCTACCCTGATGGACATGCAGTTATGGTGGAAAGCCCAGGTAACAGCAGTCTGCTGAGGTGGGAGATCTTTAAGATTAAGTAAGACTGTTGATTTTATATAACTGGTTCTAATGCTTAGAGGGTGATTTTTCTTTTTAGGAAAGCATTATGTTATCTAATTTTACCATGAGTGTGAATGCTGTACCAACCTACACCTATTCTTCTACATACAATATCAGGCAAGCAGCACTATGGTCCAGACGAACTTGAGGAATGAATTCAAGTTTCACCTTTATTGTGCCATTCATAAAAGGCTTTACAAAAGATCTGATGAGTTTCGCAGCAGCACTTTATCAAAGAACAGACATCTATTCCTCACTGTTATTAAACATACCTTCCTCATGTACTCACTGTACAGGGGCATATGATCATGAAAAGCTATGTAGGTGGTGGTTCAGTTCTCTTCCAAATGTGCTTTATATATTTAATAATAAGCATAGGCTTTTCAAGCTGTACTCAGGCCAAACCAGTGATGCATAACAATGAATAGAAAGTGGGTGCATATATCTGTTGAGCTTTAATCTTATATTTTGATAAATCTTCCCCTAATGTAAATCAAGCATTATTCTAGCATAAGTATAGATGCTACCACGAGATCAAGACAGATGTTTAATTAGCTCTGCTCCCTGTCTGACACAAGTATCTGCATTCATGTTAGTGCTGCACTATAATTACCTGTACAGGTCTAACCTCTGTGTTACATACTCAGGAAATCCAATGCAACTGACTCCCGGTACAGGCCCCATACACATACCTTGGTTATTGGCTCATTATATACCATACTCTTCAATCTTTTAGTCCTTTAGTCTTTAGTCACCTTTTGACAGAAGCAAGAAGATCAATAGTGGTTTTAGAGTGTAACACTGCCAAATCCGTAATTAAGAAAGATGCTGGACTGTGTAGCATAACTTCTGGGGGATGATAACTGTCTCCCTGTCTCCATACTTGCATTTAATTGTCAGCCTTATCAGTATAAGTAGTAAACAGCATTAATTCCAGGAAATAATTTCTTAATGAAATAATGTCAGACATGTTTTATACCTAGTATATAATGCATTTACTACAGGTCAGCATCAGCACATTAATATATGTAGTTTAACTAGGGGTTATTCAGAAACAAGGACAAAGCCTGTAATGAACCAGAAGCCCATAGAATCCAGACCAATACTTACATGTCACCTATTAAGTAGGGGAGCACCGAATTCAGGATTCGGTTGACCAGATACAAGTATGTATGTATGTATGTATGTATATCTTTATTTATAAAGTGTTACTTATGTACACAGCACTGTACAGTAGAATAGATTAATATAAACAGGAGATTAATAAGATAATAGTAGAGAGTATAACAATAAATACAGATAAATACCAGATAAATACAGTTGCAATAAGTTAAGAGTCAAAGACACAAGAGGATGGAGGTCCCTGCCCCATAGAGCTTACAATCTAATCTTACAATCTATTACCAAGCCAAATCCCAATCTTTAAAATAATGTGACGAAAGTAGTGATTTCAGAAATTTTTCACCGTTTAATTTTTTGCTGAAGTGAAAGGGGACAAATTTGATTATCACTATACAAAAGTAGGACCATGACTGTGTGCTGAGCATAGGGTTTGGATTTGGTTCTGGATTCCCCCGAATCTTTCACAAAGAATTTGGGATTTGCCCAAATACCAAAAGAGTATATTTGGTGCATATCTACTACACACTATGGGACAATTTTATAAAGGTGTTATTGCCACTTTAATGTTCCATAAGGTCACATTTACGCTTACAGCTGTGATACAATGCCATGCAAATGTTTTACTGAGTAAAATCAAATTTTGGAGTAAAAGTGCTGCTGTTATTTACCCTGTTATTTTATAAACAACTTTTCATGCCAGTAGCTCTTTGCCACTTAGCTTTATCTGCCTGACTCCAATGGATCACACCAGGTCTAAGGTGGTATAATATAATGGTCTCATTTTAGGGGGTTAGTCTGCCATAAAATAAATAACAATTGCTTTTGGAATGAACGGTGAGAGACACAGCATGTGTATATGTGGGCATGTTTGGGTCTCTTTAGCAGCAGCATGGATACCTGCCATAGGAGAAGATATTAGGAAAATATTAAACAGAAATCAAGGTTCCAGACTAACTAGCCAATGGGATGTGGAATGTGGCGTTCAATCCTTCATCTTTACACCTTGCAACCCTTCAGGTAAAATGTTTATGGTATGGAAAAACTAACTTTCTGCAGTTACAATGAAGCAGATAAAACTGAAGTTGTTATATATATGTGTTATATATATTTATATATATATATATCAAAATAAAACAGCCAGCACCAAGGGTCTTTGTGTTTCAAAAAATCTCTCGTGTATTAAAATTGCATGTACAACCGACGTTTCGGTCCCTTTTGGGACCTTGAAAAAGGTCCCAAAAGGGACCGAAACGTCGGTTGTACATGCAATTTTAATACACGAGAGATTTTTTGAAACACAAAGACCCTTGGTGCTGGCTGTTTTATTTTGATATTTATATGATATCCCGTGCACAGGGGCAACTGCAGAGCAGCAGATTTTGGAGTGTGGTGCTGTCGTGTGGACTGTTTTATATATATATATATATATATATATATACATATATATATATATATATGTGTTATATGTTATATATATTGTTTATATAATCAGACTACAGAAAGTAGTGGAAATGTGCTAACACTTTGTGTACTAAAGCTCTTTTTATTTTTAGTGTTCCTCCCAAAGTTAATATTGATTCCAATCTCTCCTTAGGATTTCCTTGCAGATTGTATTGCAGTGTGCTATATGCTGCCATAACTGGGTCTATGGCCTTTGGAACACCGTTTGTAGGAACGCAGTATGAGCCGAAGATCTCCGCTGCCTGTACTTTGAATTCCCAAAGCAGCCGAAGCTATCAGCAGGAAGGGGATATCATTTTGGGAATTCTTATTGAGCTCTTCTTACACAAAATGACCACGGATGAAATATTCATGGAAGAACCTTTAACATTTGTAAGATGTATTGGGTAAGTATTGTTGATAATTAAATGTCTGCCCTACAGGTTACTTAGGAAGCTTGCTAAAAGGACAAGTAAACCTCAGGATACATTTCTAAGCACTTTCAACTCCGCCTGCTGGTCAGTTCCAGTCAGAGAGAAATACCTTTAGAAACAAAACAGAGAAAGCTCCCGATGTTGCTCAGGAATGAGATAGGAATGTGCATCTGAGGCTTCTGATCTGTTTCCCGAGCAGAGCAACATCAGAACACTTCTTTGTTTTCCTTCTGACTGTATATCTATTGACATCTCCTCTGATGAAGCTCCAAAAGGTGCAAAAGGCTGACATGAGATATGCAGACAAAGAGAGGACACTGCCTTGTAGTAGGTTTTGATGTCTTTTTAATAAAAGCTTTTATGCTTAGATGTATTTTGCTGTCAATGGGAGTTGAATTGTCAAAGTTTAAGCTATTTTTGAATCTATTGAAAATCTTTTTCAATCTATTTTTGCCAAAATCAAAAAAACCCTCAAATGTAAATGCTGAAAAAATCTAATCATTATCCGTTTTGCAGAGTTTCTCTCTGTGATTGTAGATCTCAGAAATGCTTATGTGTGTTTCACATTAGAGCAGGATGAGGCAGTAGCTAGTGAGATGCATTAGTATGTAACATAATCAGTAAATATGGCCCGTATTCAGTTACAGTTTTGTTGAGAAAGTGCATTGAACAAAACAAATAATAACATGGTGGTAAGTGAAGGGTGGCGGCAAATTTGATGCTTTTTGTTTGTTTTCATTGCCCAAGCTGGCTCTGGAATCCTCAGACCTTGCGCGAGCCTCTGTTTTGCTATTTTTTGTGTTTGCCATTTTTCATATTACTGATCTTGAACCATTGCATGCCTAGACCCTTTGCCTGACCTCGACTACCCCTATAATTGATCCCAGTCTATACCACATTTTCAGCTTAGTCTCTGCCATGTTTAGGATCCTTGTCAGGAGAAAGTTCTGGGGCCCCAAAAGGGCATCAGTAAAGACCATAGTTAGCAGGGCTTTCCTCCTGCACTCTGGAGGTTGATCCTGTTAGCAGCCTCAGGGCTAATCTACAGACCGTAACACAGAGAAGAAGTAGATTTAAGTTTTATATTTTTTGGATTGTCCCAGGTAAAGGGAACAATGGTATAAGTGGCTGCATAGTTTTACATCCCAGGTGCATGACCTTACATTTATCCACATTAAATCTCATCTGCCACTTAGCTGCCCAGATTGCCATTGGATTAATTGGGCTGCAGAGTTTTGTGTCATCTGCTAACACTGATACTTTACTTCAAATACCCTTCCCCTATAGGAAATACTGGGCCAATGTAGGTCCTACAGGATCGGATCCCTAAACTGTGGGGCTGGTCTCCCTAGAGGGGCCAGATCAGTTTGTGCCTGGGCCTCTCTAGACAAGTTAGGCAAGTTAGTGTGAAATTTGACATAAATCCCTATTTTCTCTACTACTTACTCCCGACCCCAGAAGTCTGTCCTAAATATTAATTATGGCCTGCATCGTAGCTTCCTTAGTTCAGGAACAGAGTAAGAAAATCATCTGCTGTACTTCATAAGGAGGGTGCTTTCTCCCTTTGCATTTTCTGTTACGAGACTGCAGATGAGTTAAACAGTTTTGGCACAAATTATGATAGTGTGATCCTGCCCACGTGCTCCCATATTTCAGATCCATTGATGGGAGTATTAGGAGTCAATAACTACATGGAGGGCAGGGTGCAAAGTGCAAATAATGAATGCAATCTGCCATACTTTTGCACTTAGATCTCTTCCCTGCAGGTAGCAGAATTGTCGTGAATGGAAACGGAGTGCAGAGACCTTGAATACACTGCATGCCCTGACCATCATCTTGTGCATTGTTCAGACACACTGGTTAGGTAAAACTAACAAGTGCAGACCACATCAAAGACCTGTGCATACTGGCTGCCCTATGGCAGGCATAAGGACTGAGCTGTCTTGCATCTGCTAGCAAGGCGCAGTCAGATCCAGACAGAAGTGCTTTCTTGCACCCCTTAATGCTCTTGCACTTCTGTCTGGGGTCTAAATAAATGTTGTCTTGTTTTATTTGATGACACTTTAGAGTGCTAGTAATTACTGATGGCAAATGAATGGCTGACTTTATAAAATGTAATGTAAGATTTCTTCTCCGTTACAGCTATTCTCCTCAATATTACCGGCACTATCTGGCAGCCATATTTGCTACAGAAGAGATCAACAAGAACCCTGATATATTACCAAATATCACCTTAGGTTTCCATATTTTTGACACATGTTCCAGCGAAAGAGAAGCACTGGCAGATGTATTAAATATATTAACTCAGAGAAGCCAATATGTCCCTAATTATAGGTGTAACAATAAAGGCACAGTGGGAGCATTTGTGGGACACTTGGAACCCTTATTATCACATGCAATGTACTTGCTCCTTGGGATATACAGATATTCTCAGGTGAGAAAACAGTCACAACATTATTCATGAAATATAATTAAAATAAGGGCATTGTTCTTTTCTAATTACACTTTCCTAACTGTTCTACCTACAATTTTGCAAATCACTTTGCTCATGTCTGTGCCAAACTTATTATAAACCCTCTCATAAATAGAAGTCCTACAGAACAAGGAAGATGTTTTATATATCCTAACCGAATGATCTTTGTTAAAAACAAATGTCCAAAGACTGGACAATGCTTTTTTATTTTTGTCTATGTAGGGACCCATAGGATTAATATGCCCCTATGGCTTTAAACCCTACCATTTTCTTCTTTTCCTTGTTACTGGGCAAAGGTCCATGTATCTAGTTTTCTATTAGCATTTTGCGCCTTATTGGTTTATAGGTAGACCACTGCCTTTGCACTCTAATACAGTGCTTAACAAAGGGGTGGGTCTTTCTCTTTGGCTGCATCTGTTGACTCAGGTGGAAGCTCCACTGAGCAATGGATCAACAGGACTCCAGTAAAGCCAATCTACCCTAGTGAACCATCTAAGTCGGGGTACAGGGACTTGATAAACAAGGATTAGCAAAAGCAGGATAACATCTTTCATAGCACTTTCTAGGAAAGTGAGATGGTTAGTCTAGTTAGAAAGAGCAGTTTCTTGCTCTAACCAGGAGATATTAGCTGGAAGTACTCTTCCCTACAGGCACTGTTGCCTTAGTGTAGGACCCCGGTTAAGACACAGGTATCAGGTCAGTTATTATCCCTGATCCACCGTTGGCTGTTTGGGATCCATGACCACTAAGGTACACATCCTAAGGATACAAGGTACTTATGCAGACTACTCTCCACAGTGGTGCCATGCTGTTTGGCTGCCTTTACCCTGCCCACACTCTGTTGAGGTGGGATAAACCGGTGGACACCATACCTTTCGACCTTCTGTGCCTTTACCTGAGTTTTGCATAACCCTGTGGATCATTTGTCTTGAACAAATAAACAATTTAAGTTCTGTTTTACTGCAAAAGAACTTTCAATTACTTTGCACACAGCCGGTAATTTGTAGTCACACTACATCCCTTGATTTCTACATAGTGAAAGCCCATCTTGTGGGTTAGAGTCCTATGTACCCCATGCTCTAAATCCTATCTAGCTGGTATTGCCTGTTTTCACAGCCAAATAGGGTTGCATCTATAAAACCTCATATCCTATGCAAGACTTATATCAGGGACCTCCCTTACATGATCATTATTGTGACCTTACAAACCTACTTTTCTTCTCCTTAGATTAGTTATGGAACTCCGGATTCCAGCTTCAGTGATAGAATACATTTTCCAACATTTTACAGTACTATGACCAGTGAGAACACTCAGAATAAAGCCGTTATTCACCTCCTCAAAACATTTAACTGGACGTGGGTGGGAATTTTATCATCAGATGATGCCGATCGCCACGTAAGGAATGAAAAACTAAAAGCTAAGATCATTGACAGTGGTGCTGCTTGTGTTGAATTTTTCAGTGTAGTTAAGGAGAAAGATCCTGGTAACTTGTATGTCCTTAAGAAAACAATAGAAAAGTCAACTGCAAATGTTATCATAGTGGACATAAACATGAGGTATTTTATTGATATTCTCTGGAGCTTGGCAGATAACTCTGAAAGGAAAATCGTTTGGATATCTTCCATTGTCACATCGAGCGTACTGGTAAACTACCAAATGAAAGCATTAAATGGATCCCTACTTTTAGCGTTACCCCAAGGGGAGATACCTGGTCTGCAAGCGTTCATTTACGGTGTAAACCCTTTGACATTTTCAAGGGACCCTATAACTGCCTCTCTGTGGGATGAAGTATTTGCTCAACTAAATGAAATAGGAACCATAAATAACAGAAATGGCTCTTTGAAAACCCTTGAGCCGTACATTCCCAGCTTTAACACCTACAGACTGACCTATAATACATACATATCTGTGTATGCTCTGGGACATGCTCTCCATAATATGTACATGGATAGTATTAGCAACAGGTTGGATTCTTCACAGTTTTTGGACACTTTCAAGCCATGGAAGGTATTTATATTGAAAATGGTTGTAAGAATGGTGTGGATAGAAGAATTCTGAGACAATTTGCAATTACTTTGTTCTGCTGCTTGGAATTAAAACTGATAATTGATAAAAAATTTACGAATTTGCGAAACGGCACAAAATTTGCAAAAAGCATTTGTCACGCGATTTCTTTTGTCGCACATGTCTATTTTTTTGTCACCTGCACTTTTTTGACAGGACCACGCCTTTTTTTACGCGACTGTGTCTGACCGCACCCAATTTGATGCAACAGCACCCTTTTTTGACTCGACCGTGCCCCTCGACACGCAACAAAAAAAAATTTCCGTGCAACCAATTTTTCTGCTGCAAAATTTTACAAAGTTTTGCGAAACAATACCCCAATGGCAAAACACGGAATTCGCTGCGAATCCATGCCTGGCGAAAAAATTCGCTCATCACAACCAGGGTCAGTGACGCCTGATAACCATGCAGCCCTTAAAGATTTATACTAGAAAGAACCAGAACAGGACGTCTAATAATTCAATAGCCACTTAAAATAAATTATGATAAATTGAAAAGTTTCTTACAGCAGGTAATCAATTATATATCAAAAGTTAATATAAAGGAAAACTTGCACCATAACATAAGGTAAAAATTGTTTAGGCAATGCCCACGTCCCCAATTAACCACTCCCTATTTTACAGATATACTCTAAGTAAGCAGGATGGCACAGTGGCAATTTAATGTATAATCTTTGAAAAGATTCGTGAAATGGTGAGCGGAATGCTGAAAATGATGCCCGTAAAAATTTTTTTTGTTGCATGCAGAATTTTTCCATACTGAATTTTCAAGCCCATTTTGGCCTATGTGTCTTTGAAACACTGAATGATCACACCAAATGTGGGCATAATAGAAATATGGTTGACCAATATCCCCCATTAGTATTTCTATGGTTATTTGTCAGGAGGTATAGAATATGGTAACACTTACATTGTGGAGAAATCCCACAATATCCTTTGGATCAACATATGGAACATTCCATCACATAGTTGGAAAGGTTCCCATGTGAGCCCTGCTTATAACATTATATGTCTCTTTCCTTTTTGCATGTATATGTGTGTGGGGGGGGATGATAACTCCTAACAATTCTACCAATTCAGTTAAACAGTTATTTGAAGAAAGTCAATTTCAAGACCATATCTGGAGATACAATATTCTTTAATGAGTATGGAGAAGCTCCAAGGGGCCTTGATATCCTCAACCTGAGTATATTCCCTAATGGAACAATGACTACCAGGAAGGTTGGGAACTTTGACGCATCAGCTCTTCATGGAGATAACTTTATTATTTACAAAGAAAACATTCTGTGGTCACCTCATTTTTATGGGGTATGCAAAAAAAACATCAAGTATCCTTATGGCTCTCATGTGCAGTCCTTTATGTGTTCTTCTGATAAGTACTTCTTCTTATGCTTAGATCCCTCATTCTACCTGCAGCAAGAACTGCCATCCTGGTTCAAGAAAGATTCTAATCAAGGAGATGCCAGTTTGTTGCTATAACTGTATTCAGTGCTCAGAAGGAGAAGTATCTACTGTTTCTGGTAAGGAGCATTTTATTATTATTTTTATAACTATTTTACTCAATGTATAAATACAACACAACATCTGAAATCCATTACGAAAGCTAAAGAACTCCATTACTTGTGCTCCATCTGTAGTACTTTACACTGGGTAGGGGGTGGCTATAAAACTATTGCTAAGCCTTTGTTAACAGAGGCTAACAATGAATAGCTACATTTATGGAAAACAATAGTCTATAGGGATAGATAACTGCATTACTAAGAACATCTAAGGTTAAAGTTAATGGACTTGATATAACATAAAGATTAAAGAACAAGGAATGGTTCTTAGGTATAAAAGCATTTAATATGTTGTTTTCTTTCAAAGAAGGTAGTTAGAGATTAACCAAAACACAATGATAAAGTAAATTAAGCACAAGTCATATTCACTGAGCTCATGTTAAGAAATGGGGAAACACTTTTTTCATCAAATTAAAGAATTCTCTACTTTTATATCATTAGATATGGAAAACTGTGTGAGATGTCCTAAAATCCAGTGGTCGAATGAGCAGAGAGATAAATGCATCATGAAGACCTTGGACTTTCTCTCTTTTGAGGATCCTTTAGGACTGTCTCTGGCGTTTATGGCTATTTTTCTGTCTATATTAGCAACAGCAGTCTTAATCATCTTTATAAAGTACAAACATACAACTATAGTGAGAGCAAATAACAGAGAGCTTAGTTATTATCTTCTTATCTCCCTGATATTGTCTTTTCTCTGCTCTTTATTATTTATTGGTTGGCCAATGAAGGGCACCTGTTTATTAAGACAAGTTGTATTTGCTATTACCTTTACCTTCAGTATCTCCTCGGTGTTGGGCAAAACTCTTACTGTTGTAATTGCCTTCAATGCTACTAGGCCTGGAAGCAAATTAAGAGTCTGGGTTGGTACAAGGATCCCAAAATGCCTTGTGTTGCTTTGCACTCTTGTAGAGATTTTTATCTGCTCGTTGTGGCTGATCATTTCTCCCCCATTTCCAGAGTATGACACTGAGTCCCACACAGCAACAATGATTTTGCAGTGCAATGAAGGATCGGCTTTTGCTTTCTACACTGTTGTTGGCTATATTGCATTTTTGGCTTTTATATGCCTCTTTGTTGCTTATCTTTCTCGTAAATTACCAGACATATTTAATGAAGCTCAGTATATAACTTTCAGCATGTTGGTGTTCTGCAGTGTCTGGGTCTCCTTTATCCCAGCCTATCTGAGCACCAAGGGCAAGTATTTGACATCCGTGGAGATATTTGCCATACTCGCTTCCGGATCCGGACTTCTTGCCCTTATATTTGTACCCAAGTGCTATATCATTCTTTTGAAACCTGAACAAAACACTAGAATATATTTAATACAATTAAAAAATAAATAAACTATGAACATAGAATGTAAAATATACAGGCAACTAGATAACGCGATTCTAATAAATGAAAAGTGCTGGGCCGTACTGATTGCAAACCAATTGCATTTTAATATTGAAAAGCATGTCCCTGTAAAAAATGTATAATGAAACAGAATCCTTACGGAATCAAAAAGGGATAAAAATCGCAAGCTCTGTGTAAAATGGCAATTTTTGTGAATGTGTAGTGCACTTGCTATGTGATACTATTCACTAAACATTTATTATTAAGCAACACCTGCTTGAAGATGGTGTAAAAACCTTTTATACCCGTGAGCCACATTTAAATGGAAGAAGTGTTGGGGAGCAACACAAGCATGGAAAAGGTTCCTGGGGGTGCAAATAAGAGCTATAATTACTTAATAGCCCCTATGAAGACTGGCAGCCTACAGAAGGCTCTGTTTGGCATTATACTTGGTTTTTATGCAACCAAAACTTGCCTCCTAACCAGAAATTAAAAAATGAGCACCTGCTTTGAGGCCATGTTCCTCCTGAGCCTCTGGTTGGGGATCACTGGTGTAAATATTAACATGAAAATAGGTTAAGAGGTTTATTACATACACTTTGGATACTTTGGAAAAATCACAATTGCTAACCTACTGTCGCAAGACATGCAAAGGGTTTGCAAATGAGTGAAGATGATTTCTTGTCTTTGTCTGTATAAAGTTATCCAACATCAATATGATCCCCTTTAACCCTTTAATCAATTGTTTTAGGCCACAGAATGTACTATGGAGATCAAGTCAGGATTTTGACTCATTAGGTTATTTGAAAACATTCATTTGTTTTAATTTTGCCATTTAGATGTAGTTTTTGTTTTACTGTTAAACCCAATCAAGATTCAGATTTAGCTCATGGAATGATGATGGGAAATTCTTGATATATTGTGATACAATACTGAGACAACACCATACCATAACAATGCCACCTTCATTTTTGACTGCTGATGTTTTTGCTTTGGAACAAAAGGCATGAACAGACCTGTGTGATCCAAAGAGTTGACTGTTAGAACTCCATGTCAGTATTCACCAGGGTAGGCCCTCCCCAGAAGGACCCTTCCAAATCTTTCAAAGACCAATCCCCTATTGTAGTCTTTTTGGTCCTCTTGCTTTGTCTTTTAGTCCCATTGATATAAAAGTTTTTATATCTTTTTTACCTTAAGAAAGCATTAGGCCTGTCCAGACATTGTTATTAACATGTTTGTATAAAGTACCAACATATAACATGCACAATAAATGGGTTTATACATTGAACATACAGAATTACATACAAAGCAACCAATAACCAATACAAGAGGTGAAGAGGGCCCTGGCCAAAAGCATTTGCAATCTATAAGGAAAAGGAGTAGAGACGCAAGGTGTAGGAATGGGTAAGATGAGAAGTAATCAAGGTGAGAGATGTAGCACTAAAGTTGTGCTGAACTAAATGAGGGTAAGCTTCTCTAAATAAATGTGTTTAAGAGCTCTTTTGAGGACAGAACAATTGGGAGAAAGTTAAGGAGACCGTTGGAGTAAATTCCAGAGAAGGGGGGCAGCCCTTGCAAAGTCTTGAATGCGAGCGTGTGAGGAGGGAATGAGAGAGGAGTTAAGGAGCAGGTCAGTAGAGGAGCATATGTTTTGTGGTCCATAAGACCTTTTTGTCCTCCCCCACACAGTATCTCAAACTATGTGAGTGCTTCCTACCCTGGGTAGGTTTCAGGTACCCCAGAACAGTTTTCTGTTAGTCAGAACAGATCTGATTACACTAGCCATCTGTGTCAGTATGGGTATAGGGTACACCCATCATGTGTACCTCATAGTACTTTATGTGCCATAAGATTTTTACAATTACATTTTTTTAGACAGATCTTTAAACTTAATACTACTGAGTGTGGTCTAAATGACCACTTAAATGATCAGGCCTTTGTTTAAGTAGATCATAGTGGCAAAGTGCTATTCTTACTACTGGGATTCCTGGTTGAAATACTGACTGATGTCAGGTAGAGGTTCACTTGATTATATAGATAATACCTTTGGAGATGCCAACTAAACTTTCTACAATATATCAACAGACATCATCATTTTATACCATGAATTGTCATCTTTAATGTACAATCAATACACTGTATGGAAAGGCAGGACTCCAGACTGATATCCCATGTGGCGACACACAGGAATTTTTAGGTATTATTCCTATCTTTGGTATACAAGTCATCCATTAGCCACTACAAGTCATCTGCCAGGACAAGGTCAAGGTTATTGTCTATCACCATGTGAACACTACCTGTAATTGAAAACATAATAATTTATTTATCAATTTCTGTCAGGATTGGTACAGAGACAAAGAGAGAAACAAAGGTCCATGGATTCAGCAGTTTTCAGCCTACTTACATTACTTAACAAATTACTTCTAATTAAAATAATGGGTGTGACAAAATAGGTGCGATTGCGTAAAAAACGGGAGCAACACAAAAGTTGTGCGACAAATCCGTTTCGCAAATTTTTCGCCGCTTCGTGAATTTTCCTGTCATTTCACGGAGCAAACGAAGCAAAACAGGACAGATTTACTCATCACTAGTTATTTTTGCTTTAGATACTTTTTGATTCTTTTCACAAAAATCCTACTAATAACATATGTTAAACCCTTGAATCAAGTAAACCTCTAAAAATTCCCGTCTGAAAATCCATTTACTAACGTTTGGATTTTTTTTTTCCTGATTCAGATTTTTAGCACTAGAAAAAAAGTCACAAAAAAGTTGACTTTTCGAGACTTTTTCGAGATTTACTATGGGGCTGATTAACTAATCCACGAATCCGAATCCCGAATGGGAAAAAATCGGATTGGAAACAAACATTTTGCGACTTTTTTGTATTTTTTGCAATTTTTTTTCGTTGACGTTGCGACTTTTTCATAGCCGTTATGACTTGCGCGAATTGTCGTGTCTTTTTCGTATTGAGCGCTAGTAACCGGCGGGCAAACCTTTCCAATTTTTTCGCGAAGGCTACAAAAAAGTCGCAACAATTTGCGCAAGTCGTAACGGCTACGAAAAAGTCGCGACAATTTATGAAAAATTCGCGACGGCGACGAAAAAATACCAAAATACTGATCATTACGAAAAAAACACATTCGGATGCTTACGATCCGTTCATGGATTAGTAAATCGGCCCCTATGTGTATATGGGGGCTAAAAATCAGAATCCGACAATTCACCAGCTAAAACTTGCCGATATTATGTAGAAGTCAATGGCAGGTGTCTCTTTTCTCTCCAGGAAGCTCCTTCTTTTGCTTTGAAACTTTATAAGTTTTGTGCGACAATTTGAAAAAGTCAAGGTTTTCATACGACAAATTGAAAAAATTGGGATCTTCGTAACTTTTATGTGACCTTTCTCGAGCAAACTTTTTCAGTTCAGACTTTTTAGCAAATGTAAACGAGTTTATTCAAATTTTTAAAAATAAAAGTACTAGAAACCGCTCCATCTGTAATTGGATATTTTATTAAAGGACAATGAAAGGTTAATATAAATTAAAAGTAAGTCTAAAGGCATTCTTTTTAAGTACTTACTGCATATCTAAATTCCCAGATCCCTGCTTGCTTCTCTGAGATATGGTGCTGGCAGCCTACAGCAGTGTGAAGCCTACAATGACATCACTGAAATCTCCCTCCCCTTCCTGTAGGTGCCAGCGGCAGCCTTCCTATTCTCTGAGCATGTGTGTAACTTGATCCTGTCTCCTGTTCTGAGCTACACATGCCCACCAGCCAATCAGAAGCGGATCTGGCAGAGGAGAGGGGGGGAGGGTATGAAACACATGTGCAGTATGAAGCAAGGAGGGAAAGGAAGGGAGAATACCTTTTTAGAGATGGCTGCCTGTTCTAGAAAATGTGAAGTAAGTGTGACTGAGTAAATATGTGATTAGGTGAGCCAAAAGTGTGGCGTTTTTACTAAACAATAGGAGGACTATTGGGCAGTATGCTTTTTACATTTTGACTTGCATTCTCCTTTAAAGAGTATTTAATAGTTTTGTCAATAATAAAAATAAACAATGCTTTTTACATTATCTCTCTTCAACAATTTCCACTGTATAATGTATACAACAAAAAAAAAAAATATATATATATATCTTTGTTAGAAGCAATCCAGGTATTTCTGAAACTACACATTTAGTAAATAGGCCTTATCCCAACAGATGTTCTGTATTTCCAGTCTAAGGGCTGCAACAAATTATTTATAGAGGAGTCAGAGCGCAGTTACTGTGGGTATATAAGTCTCTGCATTGAATCTGTAGGAATTAACCCTGATACACCCTGCCATTGTGCTACCCTGATGGACATGCAGTTATGGTGGAAAGCCCAGGTAACAGCAGGCTGCTGAGATGGGAGATCCCTTGTGTGTGATTCACATCTTTAAGATTAAGTAAGACTGTTGATTTTATATAACTGGTTCTAATGCTTAGAGGGTGATTTTTCTTTTTAGGAAAGCATTATGTCATCTAATTTTACCATGAGTGTGAATGCTGTACCAACCAACACCTATTCTTCTACATACAATATCAGGAAAGCAGCACTATGGTCCAGATGAACTTGAGGAATGAATTCAAATTTCACCTTTATTGTGCCATTCATAAAAGGCTTTACAAAAGATCTGATGAGTTTCATCCAGCAGCACTTTATCAAAGAACAGACATCTATTCCTCACTTATAAAGTACATACCCTCCTCATGTACTCACTGTACAGGGGCATATGGTCGTGTAGAGCTATGTAGGTGGTGGTTCAGCTTTCATTTTAATGTATCCTTTATATTTAATAATAAACATAGGCTTTTCAAGCTGTACTCAGGCCAAACCAGTTATGTATAGGAATGAACAGAAAGTGGGTGAAACACTCTACGCTTACAGCTGTGATACAATGCCATGCAAATGTTTTACTGAGTAAAATGAACTTTTGGAGTAAAAGTGCTGCTGTTATTTACCCAACTGTTTCATGTCAGAAACTCTTTGCCACTTAGCTTTATCTGCCTGACTCCAATGGTCTAAGGTGGTATAATATAATGGACTGATTTTAGGGGGTTAGTCTGCCATAAAATAAATAACAATTGCTTTTGGAATGAATGGTGAGAGACACAGCATGTGTGGGAATTTTTGGGTCTCTTTAGGAGCAGCATGGATACCTGCCATAGGAGAAGATATAAGGAAAATATTAAACAGAAATCAAGGTTACAGACCAATTAGCCAATGGGATGTGGAATGTGGTGTTCAATCGTTCATCTTTTCATCTTGCAAAATGTTTATGATATGGAAAGACTGACTTTCTGCAGTTACAATGAAGCAGATACAACTGAGATGAATCTATATCTATAATCAGACTACAGCAAGACTGAATGTGTACTAAAACTTTGTGTACTAAAGCTCTTTTTTTTTTTAGTATTTCTCCCAAAGTTAATTTTCTTTCCTATCGCTTATTAGGATTTCCTTGCAGATTGTATTGCAGTGTGCTATATGCTGCCATAACTGGGTCTATGGCCTTTGGAACACCGTTTGTAGGAACGCAGTATGAGCCGAAGATCTCCGCTGCCTGTACTTTGAATTCCCAAAGCAGCCGAAGCTATCAGCAGGAAGGGGATATCATTTTGGGAATTCTTATTGAGCTCTTCTTACACAAAGAAACCATGGATGAAATATTAATTGGAGAACCTTTAACATTTGTAAGATGTGTTGGGTAAGTATTGTTGATAATTAAATGTCTGCCCTACAGGTAACTTAGGAAGCTTGCTAAAAGGACAAGTAAACCTCAGGATACTTTTCTAAGCACTTTAAACTCCGCCTGCTGGTCAGTTCCTGTAACTGTACAGTCAGAGAAAAATACCTTTAGAAACTAAACAGAGAAGGGCCCTGATGTTGCTCAGGAATGAGATAGGAATGTGCATCTGAGGCTTCTGATCTCTTTCCTGAGCAGAGCAACATCAGAACACTTCTCTGTTTTCCTTCTGACTGTATATCTATTGATATCTCCTCTGATGAAGCTCTCAGTGGTGCAAAATGTGTCAGGCTGACATGAGATATGCAGACAAAGAGTCTTGTAGTAGGTTTTGATAAAATGTATTTTTAATAAAAGCTTTTATGCGTAGATGTATTTTGCTGTGATTATTTTGAATTAATAAATGCTTGACATGAGTTAATGTGAAGGTTGTTCATTTAAGTGATTGGTACATCTCTTTGACATTACAGTTACATAAACTGAGTAGCTGGTGACATTGTTGGATGGGAGTTGAATTGTCAAAGTTTAAACTATTTTACAATCTAAGTTTTAGGATCAATTTGAAATTTATCTTTTGCGGTTTTTGTTTTTTTTTCATTTTTCTGCACTCAAATTTCCTAGAATCAAGTTTTTAATAAATAAGTGCAGTTTATTGAGTTTTTTTGAAGTTTTACCAAAATAAAAAAAAACACTCATCTGTTTTGCGAAAAATTCAGTCTGATCCTTGGATCTCTGTGATTGTAGATCTCAGAAATGCTTATGTGTGTTTCACATTAGAGCAGAATGAGGCAGTAGCTAGTGAGATGCATTAATATGTAACATAATCTGTAAATATGGGCCGTATTCAGTTACAGTTTTGTTGAGAAAATGCATTGAACAAAACAAATAATAATATGGTGGTAAGTGAAGGGTGGAGGAAATTTGATGCTTATTGTTTGTTTCATTCCCAAGCTGGCTCTGGAATCCTCAGACCTTTCTCGAGCCTCTGTTTTGCTATTTTTTGTGTGCCCTTTTTCTACTTTGTGCCTGTTACTGATCTTGAACCATTGCTGTCTGCCTAGAGCCTTTGCCTGACCTCGACTACCCCTCTAATTGATCCCTGTCTATACCACATTTTCAGCTTAATCTCTGCCATGTTTAGGATCCTTGTCAGTCCTGCAGCAGAAAGTTCTGGGGCCCCAAAAGGGCATCCGTAAAGACCATTGTTAGCAGGGCTTTCCTGCTGCACCCTGGAGGTTGATCCTGTTAGCAGCCTCAGGGCTATTCTACAGACTGTAATACAGAGAAGAAGTAGATTTAAGTTTTATATTTTTTGGATTGTCCCAGGTAAAGGGAACAATGGTATAAGTGACTGCATAGTTTTACATCCCAGGTGCATGACCTTACATTTATCCACATTAAATCTCATCTGCCACTTAGCCGCCCAGATTGCCATTGGATTAATTGGGCTGCAGAGTTTTGTGTCATCTGCAAACACTGAAACTTTACTTCCAATTCCCTTCCCCTATAGGAAATACTGGGCCAATGGTCTCCCTAGAGGGGCCAGATCAGTTTGTGCCTGGGCCTCTAGACAAGTTAGGCAAATTAGTGTGAAATTTGTCATAAATCCCTAGTACTACTTACTCCCGATCCCAGAAGTCTGTCTTAAATATTAATTATGGTAAGTTTTTGGGTGAATGCATGTTCTGCCCTAAATATCAATTTTGGCCTGCATCATAGCTTCCTTAGTTCATTAACAGAGTGAGAAAATCATCTGCTGTACTTCATAAGGAGGGTGCTTTCTCCCTTTACATTTTCTGTTACGGGACTGCAGATGAGTTAAACAGTTTTGGCACAAATTCCTTCCCATTCACGGCACTCAAGTGATAGTGTGATCCTGCCCACGTGCTCCCATATTCCAGATCCATTGATGGGATCCAGTTGTTTCACATCAGTAATTCTGTAATATTAGGGGTCAATAACTACATGGAGGGCAGGGTGCAAAGTGCAAATAATGAATGCAATCTGCCATACTTTTGCACTTAGATCTCTTCCCTGCAGGTAGCAGAATTGCCGTCAATGGAAACGGAGTGCAGAGACCTTGAATACACTGCCCTGACCATCATCTATCTTGTGCATTGTTTAGACACACTGGTTAGGTAAAACTAACAAGTGCAGACCACATCAAAGCCCTGTGCTTACTGGCTGCCCTATGGCAGGTATAAGGACTGGGCTGTCTTGCATCTGCTAGCAAGGCGCAGTCAGATACAGACAGAAGTACTTTCTTGCACCCCTTAGTGCACTTCTGTCTGGAGACTAAATAAATGACCCCTGTTGTCTTGTTTTATTTGATGACACTTTAGTGGGCTATTGATGGCAAATGAATGGCTGACTTTATAAAATGTAATGTAAGATTTCTTCTCCATTATAGCTATTCTCCTCAATATTACCGTCATTATCTGGCAGCCATATTTGCTACAGAAGAGATCAACAAGAACCCTGATATATTACCAAATATCACCTTAGGTTTCCACATTTTTGACACATGTTCCAGCGAAAGAGAAGCACTGGCAGATGTATTAAATATATTAACTCAGAGAAGCCAATATGTCCCTAATTATAGGTGTAACAATAAAGGCACAGTGGGAGCATTTGTGGGACACTTGGAACCCTTATTATCACATGCAATGTACTTGCTCCTAGGGATATACAGATATGCTCAGGTGAGAAAACAGTCACAACATTATTCATGAAATATAATTAAAACAGGGCATTGTTCTTTTCTAATTACACTTTCCTAACTGTTCTACCTACAATTTTGCAAATCACTTTGCTCATGTCTGTGCCAAACACATAATAAACCCTCTCATAAACAGAAGTCCCACAGAACAAGGAAGATCTTTTATATAATCCTAACCGAATGATCTTTGTTAAAAACAAATGTCCAAAGACTGTCCAAAGACCGAAGGCTTAATATGCCCCTATAACTTTAAACCCTACCATTTCCTTCTTTCTCTTGTTACTGGGCAAACGCCCATGTACCTTGTTAGCTATTAGCATTTTGTGCCTTATTGGTTTATAGGAAGACCTCTCCCTTGGCTGAATCCTCCTCTTTGGCTGCATCTGTTGACTTAGGTGGAAGTTCCACTGAGCCTGGGATCAACAGGGCCCCAGTAAGCCATCTACCCTAGAGTCTGCATCTAGCTCTAGTGAGGATTTGCAAGAACAGTAGAACATCTTGCATAGCACTTTCTAGGAAAGTGAGATAGTTAGTCTAGTTAGAAAGAGCAGTTTCTGGCTTGAACCAAGAGAGATTAGCTGGAAGTGGAAGTATTCTTCCCTACAGGTGCTGTTGCCATAGTGTAGGACCCTGGTTAAGACACAGGCATCAGGTCAGTTACAGTGGCTTGCAAAAGTATTCGGCTCCCTTGAACTTTTCCACATTTTGTCACATTACAGCCACAAACATGAATCAATTTTATTGGAATTCCACGTGAAAGACCAATACAAAGTGGTGTACACGTGAGAAGTGGAACGAAAATCATACATGATTCCAAACATTTTTTACAAATAAATAACTGCAAAGTGGGGTGTGCGTAATTATTCAGCCCCCTGAGTCAATACTTTGTAGAACCACCTTTTGCTGCAATTACAGCTGCCAGGCTTTTAGGGTATGTCTCTACCAGAGTTGAACGTAGAACATCAAGCACTCCGGACTCATGAAAACTGCTAAAATCCAAAGTTTATTCCTTCATGTTTAAAACAATGAATGCCTGACGCGTTTCGTGCCCATTAGGGCACTTAATCATAGGCACTTAATCTACCAGCTTTGCACATCTACAGACTGAAATCCTTGCCCATTCTTCTTTGCAAAACAGCTCCAGCTCAGTCAGATTAGATGGACAGTGTTTGTGAACAGCAGTTTTCAGATCTTGCCACAGATTCTCAATTGGATTTAGATCTGGACTTTGACTGGGCCATTCTAACACATGGATATGTTTTGTTTTAAACCATTCCATTGTTGCCCTAGCTTTATGTTTAGGGTCGTTGTCCTGCTGGAAGGTGAACCTCCGCCCCAGTCTCAAGTCTTTTGCAGACTCCAAGAGGTTTTCTTCCAAGATTGCCCTGTATTTGGCTCCATCCATCTTCCCATCAACTCTGACCAGCTTCCCTGTCCCTGCTGAAGAGAAGCACCCCCAGAGCATGATGCTGCCACCACCATATTTGACAGTGGGGATGGTGTGTTCAGAGTGATGTGCAGTGTTAGTTTTCCGCCACACATGGCATTTTGCATTTTGGCCAAAAAGTTCCACTTTGGTCTCATCTGACCAGAGCACCTTCTTCCACATGTTTGCTGTGTCCCCCACATGGCTTGTGGCAAACTGCAAACGGGACTTCTTATGGTTTTCTGTTAACAATGGCTTTCTTCTTGCCACTCTTCCATAAAGGCCAAATTTGTGCAGTGCACGACTAATAGTTGTCCTATGGACAGATTCACCCACCTGAACTGTAGATCTCTGCAGCTCCCCCAGAGTCACCATGGGCCTCTTGGCTGCATTTCTGATCAGCGCTCTCCTTGTTCGGCCTGTGAGTTTAGGTGGACGGCCTTGTCTTGGTAGGTTTACAGTTGTGCCATACTCCTTCCATTTCTGAATGATCGCTTGAACAGATTACACACAGGTGCACTCTATTTAGTCATTAGCACTCATCAGGCAATGTCTATGGGCAACTGACTGCACTCAGACCAAAGGGGGCTGAATAATTCCGCACACCCCACTTTGCAGTTATTTATTTGTAAAAAATGTTTGGAATCATGTATGATTTTCCTTCCACTTCTCACGTGTACACCACTTTGTATTGGCCTTTCACGTGGAATTCTAATACAATTGATTCATGTTTGTGGCTATAATGTGACAAAATGTGGAAAAGGCCTATGAGTAAGTGCACAAGCGCACAAAATGCGTTAGGCGTTTATCTTTTAAATGGAGCAACAATAAAAACCTGCTTTTAAGCGAAACCCCTGTGTCCGGAGCACTTGGTGTTCTATAAGTGTGAAAAGTTCAAGGGGGCCGAATACTTTTGCAAGCCACTGTATTATCCCTGATCCACCGTTAGCTGTTTGGGATCCGTGACCACTAAGCTAAAATTCTAAGGATACAAGATAATTGTCCAGACTACTCTCCACAGTGGTGCCATGCAGTTTGGCTGTCTTTACCCTGCCCCACACTCTGCTGAGGTGGAATAAACCGGTGGACACCATACCTTTCTACCTTCTGGGCCTTTACCTGCTTAATCCTCTGAGTGAATATTGCAATAACCCTGTGGATTATTTGTCTTGGACAAATAAACAATTTAAGTTCTGTTTTATCGCAAAAGAACCTTCTGGCGTCCATACTTTCAATTACTTTGAACGCAGTCTAAGTGAGTTGTAGTTACGCTACACCCCTTGGTTATTTCCACATAGCGAAAGCCCATCTTAAATGTCTTTTTTTGCCTGTTTTCACAGCCAAATAGGGGTTGCATCTATAAAACCTCATATCCTATGCAAGACTTATATGATTTCCTTGATGACTTCCTTACATGATCATTATTGTGACCTTACAAACCTATTTTTCTTCTCCTTAGATTAGTTATGGAACTCAGGATTCCAGCTTCAGTGATAGAATACATTTTCCAACATTTTACAGTACTATGACCAGTGAGAACACTCAGAATAAAGCCGTTATTCACCTCCTCAAAACATTTAACTGGACGTGGGTGGGAATTTTATCATCAGATGATGCCGATCGCAACATAAGGAATGAAAAACTGAAAGCTCAGATCATTGACAGTGGTGCTGCTTGTGTTGAATTTTTCAGTGTAGTTAAGGAGAAACAGATTGGTAAATTGTATGTCCTTAAGAAAACAATAGAAAAGTCAACTGCAAATGTTATCATAGTGGACATAAACATGAGGTATTTTATTGACATTCTCTGGAGCTTGGCAGATAACTCTGAAAGGAAAATCGTTTGGATATTTTCAATTGTCACATCGAGCGTACTGGTAAACTACCAAATGAAAGCATTAAATGGATCCCTACTTTTAGCGTTACCCCAAGGGGCGATACCTGGTCTGCAAGCGTTCATTTACGGTGTAAACCCTTTGACATTTTCAAGGGACCCTATAACTGCCTCTCTGTGGGATGAAGTATTTGCTCAACTAAATGAAATAGGAACCATAAATAACAGAAATGGCTCTTTGAAAACCCTTGAGCCGTACATTCCCAGCTTTAACACCTACAGACTGACCTATAATACATACATATCTGTGTATGCTCTGGGACATGCTCTCCATAATATGTATATGGATAGTATTAGCAGCAGGTTGGATTCTTCACAGTTTTTAGACACTTTCAAGCCATGGAAGGTATTTATATTGAAAATGGTTGTAAGAATAGTGTGGACAGAAGAATTCTGAGACAATTTGCAATTACTTTGTTCTGCTGCTTGGAATTTAAACTGATAATTAATTGATAAAAATTTAGCAAGGAACGGTTTTACAGTCAAAACCAATAGACCTACTAGCGGACAAGAAATAAGATCCATAAAAATAAGAATAAAAATACAATTAAAGCTTCAAAATCAAAGTGTTTTTTTTATTAAGGAAACCAGGGTCAGTGACCCCTGATAACCATGCAGCCCTATTAGATGAAGGCTAGAAAGAACCAGAATAGGAATCTAATAATTCAATAGCCACTTAAAATAAATTATGATAAATTGAAAAGTTTCTTACAGCATGTAATCAATTATATATCAAAAGTTAATATAAAGGAAAACTTGCACCATAACATAAGGTGAAAATTGTTTAGGCCATGCCCACGCCCCCCCAATTAACTACTCCCTATTTTACAGATATACTCTAAGGGGCACATTTACTAATCCACGAATCCGAATCACGAATGGGAAAAAATCGTATTGGAAACGAAAATTTTGTAAGATCGCAAATATCACGAAAATACTTACGAAAAAATCGTATTAGTCACGATAATATCGTATTGGCGATCCGAAAGTCACGAAATTTTCGTACCGAACAATTGTAAACAGCGGTAAAACCTTTCCGATTTTTTCGTGCAAACGTCCGAAAAAGTTGTGCGCCGTACGAAAAAGTCGTGCGCTGTTCGAAAAAGTTGTGCGTCATACGAAAAAGTCATGCGGACGCCCGAAAAAAACGGCAAAAATACGCTCGGAGCGTTCGCATGAACGCTCAAGCATTCGTGCTTTTGTAAATGTGCCCCTAAGTAAATATACAATATAAATCAACGAAGTGGCAATACCATGTATAATAGCCCAGAACTCAAAGCGGGATGGCACAGTGGCAATTTCAAGTATAATATCCCCAGACAGTATTGAGTAAGTAAATTATTATGAGTAGGAGGAAGGAGTGGAGAGGGGATCATGGTGGGCAGGCGCGATGAGTGGAAAAAAAGTATCACAGTCCTTCAGCACAGAGTACTACTAACTGGCCAATGAGGGAGGCACTTCAGGTTCTACAACGATTTGAATGCGGTGCTGCAAGTCTTTGTTGCCGAAGATCCTCCTAAACTAGCTGCCAGAATATCCGACAATCTAGGAGATTTTGCAGGGGTCTTTTTGCCACACAGGGACAAATTGGCATAAGGGACAGCAGCTCTAAAAAGGGCTAGATCTCCAGCGCTTGGGGACGGATGGTAATTAGTGATGAGCAAATCTTTGAAAAGATCAGCGAAACTGCGAAAGATTTGCGGTTTTGGCTTATGTGTCTTTGAAACATTGAATGATCACACCAAATGTGGGCATAATGGAAATATGGTTGACCAATATCCCCCATTAGTATAAGTATGAAGTTATTGGTCAAGAGGTATAGAATATGGTAAAACTTACATTGTGGAGAAATCCGACAATATCCTTATTATATGGAACATTCCATCAGATAGTTGGAAAAGTTCCCATGTAACCCATGTCCCAGGTTCCCATATAACATTACAGGTCTTTTTCCTTTTTGCATGTATATGTGTGAGTGTGTGTGGGGGGGATAATACCTCCTAACAATTCTACCAATTCAGTTAAACAGTTATTTGAAGAAAGTCAATTTCAAGACCATATCTGGAGATACAATATTCTTTAATGAGTATGGAGAAGCTCCAAGGGGCCTTGATATCCTCAACCTGAGTATATTTCCTAATGGAACAATGACAACCAGGAAGGTTGGGAACTTTGACGCATCAGCTCTTCATGGAGATAACTTTATTATTTACAAAGAAAACATTCTGTGGTCACCTCATTTTTATGGGGTATGCAAAAAACATCAAGTATCCTTATGGCTCTCATGTGCAGTCCTTTATGTGTTCTTCTGATAAGTACTTCTTCTTATGCTTAGATCCCTCATTCTACCTGCAGCAAGAACTGCCATCCTGGTTCAAGAAAGATTCTAATCAAGGAGATGCCAGTTTGTTGCTATAACTGTATTCAGTGCTCAGAAGGAGAAGTATCTACTGTTTCTGGTAAGGAGCATTTGATTATTATTTTCACAACTATTTTACTGCATGTATAAATACAACACAACATTTGAAATCCATTACGAAAGCTTAAGAACTCCATTACTTGTGCTCCATCTGTAGTACTTTACACTGGGTAGGGGGTGGCTAATAAACTATAGCTAAGCCTTTGTTAACAGAGCCTAACAATGAATAGCTACATTTATGGAAAACAATAGTCTATAGGGATAGATAACTGCATTACTAAGAACATCTAAGGTTAAAGTTAAGGGACTTGATATAACATAAAGATTAAAGAACAAGGAATGGTTCTTAGGTATAAAAGCATTTAATATGTTGTTTTCTTTCAAAGAAGGTAGTTAGAGATTAACCAAAACACAATAAGCATAAAGTAAATTCAGCACAAGTCATATTCACTGAGCTCATGTTAAAAAATGGGGAAAAACTTTGTTCATCAAATTAAAGAATTCTCTACTTTTATATCATTAGATATGGAAAACTGTGTGAGATGTCCTAAAATCCAGTGGTCGAATGAGCAGAGAGATAAATGCATCATGAGAGCCTTGGACTTTCTCGCTTTCGAGGATCCTTTAGGACTGTCTCTGTCGTTTATGGCTATTTTTCTGTCCATTTTAACAACAGCAGTTTTGATCATCTTTATAAAGTACAAATATACAACTATAGTGAGAGCAAATAACAGAGAGCTTAGTTATTATCTCCTTATCTCCCTGATATTGTCTTTTCTCTGTTCTTTATTATTTATTGGTTGGCCAATGAAGGGCACCTGTTTATTAAGACAAGTTGTATTTGCTGTTACCTTTACCTTCAGTATCTCCTCTGTGTTGGGCAAAACTCTTACTGTTGTAATTGCCTTCAATGCTACTAGGCCTGGAAGCAAATTAAGAGTCTGGGTTGGTACAAGGATCCCAAAATGCATTGTGTTGCTTTGCACTCTTGTAGAGATTTTTATCTGCTCCTTGTGGCTGATCATTTCTCCCCCATTTCCAGAGTATGACACTGAGTCCCACACAGCAACAATGATTTTGCAGTGCAATGAAGGCTCAGCTTTTGCTTTCTACACTGTTGTTGGCTATATTGCACTTTTGGCTTTTATTTGCCTCTTTGTTGCTTATCTTTCACGTAAATTACCAGACATTTTTAATGAAGCTCAGTATATAACTTTCAGCATGTTGGTATTCTGCAGTGTCTGGGTCTCCTTTATCCCAGCCTATCTGAGCACCAAGGGCAAGTATTTGACATCCGTGGAGATATTTGCCATACTCGCTTCTGGATCCGGACTTCTTGCCCTTATATTTGTACCCAAGTGCTATATCATTCTTTTGAAACCTGAAAAAAACACTAGAATATATTTAATACAATTAAAAAATACATAAACAACGAATATAGAATGTAAAATATACATAAAATATACAGGCAATTAGATCACGTGATTCTAATAAATGATTACTGATTGCAATAAAATTCAACAAAATGTAGCCCTACCAGCTGAATTGTTACAATTATTGTATTTTTCACTTGTAATTACTAGTGATGAGTGCAAATTTTCACCACGCATGGATTTGCAGCAAAATTCTGCATTTCGTCATTGGCTGTTTTTTCCACAAAACGTCTGCAAAAATTTGCTGAGGTTGTGGTTACATCAAAAAAATCCCAGTCGTGGTTGAGTCAATAAAGTCAGGGTGTCACATCAAAAACAGTTGTGCACGTCAAAAAAAAAGTCACACAGTAACAAGCAAGCTCTGTGTAAAATGGCAATTATTGTGAATGTTTAGTGCACTTGCAATGTGATTCTGTTCACTAAACATTTATTACATTGCAACACCTGCTTGTAAACCAGGGATCCCCAACCTTTTATACCTGTGAGCCCTATTTAATTGGAAAAAGTGTTGCAACACAAGCATGAAAAAGGTTCCTGGGGAGCCAATAAGAGCTATGATTTTCTATTTGGTAGCCCCCTATGTGCACTGGCAGCCTACAGAAGGCTCTGTTTGGCATTATACTTGGTTTTTCTGCAACCAAAACTTGCCTCTTAACCAGAAATGCAAAAATAAGCCCCTGCTTTGAGGCCACTGGGAGCAACATCCAAGGGGTTGGCGAGCAACATGTTCCTCCTGAGCCACTGGTTGGGGATCACTGGTGTAACTATTAACACAAAAATAGGTTAAGAGGTTTATTACATACACTTTGCTCTTCGCAATTGCTAACCTACTGTCGCAAGACATGCAAAGGGTTTGCAAATGAGTGAAGATGATTTCTTGTCTTTGTATAAAGTTATCCAACATCAATATGATCCCCTTTAAGCCTAATACCTGGCTACACAGATTTGATGAATAAATCAATTGTTTTAGGCCCCAGAATGTACTATGGAGATCAAGTCAGGATTTTGACTCATTAGGTTATTTGAAAACATTTGTTTTGAATTTTGCCATTTAGATGTAGTTTTTATTTTACTGTTAAACCCAATCAAGATTCAGATTTAGCTCATGGAATGATGATGGGAAATTCTTGAAATATTGTGATACAATACTGAGACAACACCATACCATAACAATGCCACCTTCATTTTTGACTGTTGTTATGATGTTTTTACTTTGGAACAAAAGGCATAAACAGACCTGTGTGATCCAAAGTGTTGACTGTTAGAACTCCATGTCAGTATTCACCAGGATAGCAAAAAAAAAGTCCAGTAGCACACTGAGGTGGCAAGCTATGTAAAAAAAGTGTTTTATTTGCCCAAGTACAGGTATGGGATCCCTTATCCAGAAACTCATTATCCAGAAAGCTCAGAATTACGGAAAGGCCATCTCCCATAGACTCCATTTTAATCAAATAATTCAGAATTTTAAAACTGATTTCCTTTTTCTTTGTAACAATAAAACAGTACCTGTACTTGATCCCAACTAAGATATAATTACCCCTTATTGGGGGCAGAACAGTCCTATTGGGTTTATTTCATGGTTAAATGATTCCCTTTTCTCTTTAATAATAAAACAGTACCTGTACTTGATCCCAACTAAGATATAATTACCCCTTATTGGGGGCAGAACAGCCCTATTGGGTTTATTTAATGGTTAAATGATTCCCTTTTCTCTGTAATAATAAAACAGTACCTTGTACTTGATCCCAACTAAGATATAATTACCCCTTATTGGGGGCAGAACAGCCCTTTTGGGTTTATTTAATGGTTAAATGATTCCCTTTTCTCTGTAATAATAAAACAGTACCTGTACTTGATCCCAACTAAGATATAATTACCCCTTATTGGGGGCAGAACAGCCCTATTGGGTTTATTTAATGGTTAAATGATTCTCTTTTCTCTGTAATAATAAAACAGTACCTGTACTTGATCCCAACTAAGATATAATTACCCCTTATTGGGGGCAGAACAGCCCTATTGGGTTTATTTAATGGTTAAATGATTCTCTTTTCTCTGTAATAATAAAACAGTACCTGTACTTGATCCCAACTAAGATATAATTACCCCTTATTGGGGGCAGAACAGCCCTATTGGGTTTATTTAATGGTTAAATGATTCTCTTTTCTCTGTAATAATAAAACAGTACCTGTACTTGATCCCAACTAAGATATAATTACCCCTTATTGGGGGCAGAACAGCCCTATTGGGTTTATTTCATGGTTAAATGATTCCCTTTTCTCTGTAATAATAAAACAGTACCTGTACTTGATCCCAACTAAGATATAATTACCCCTTATTGGGGGCAGAACAGCCCTATTGGGTTTATTTCATGGTTAAATGATTCCCTTTTCTCTGTAATAATAAAACAGTACCTGTACTTGATCCCAACTAAGATATAATTACCCCTTATTGGGGGCAGAACAGCCCTATTGGGTTTATTTCATGGTTAAATGATTCCCTTTTCTCTGTAATAATAAAACAGTACCTGTACTTGATCCCAACTAAGATATAATTACCCCTTATTGGGGGCAGAACAGCCCTATTGGGTTTATTTCATGGTTAAATGATTCCCTTTTCTCTGTAATAATAAAACAGTACCTGTACTTGATCCCAACTAAGATATAATTACCCCTTATTGGGGGCAGAACAGTCCTATTGGGTTTATTTAATGGTTAAATGATTCCCTTTTCTCTGTAATAATAAAACAGTACCTGTACTTGATCTCAACTAAGATATAAATAATCATTATTGGATGCAAAACAATCCTGCTGGGTTTAATTAATGTTTAAATGATTTTTTAGTAGACTTAAGGTATAGAGATCCAAATTACAGAAAGACCCCTTATCTAGACTACCCTTGGTCCCGAGCATTCTAGATAACGGGTCCTATACCTGTACATACAAAAAACAAGAGCAACGTTTCGGGCCCGTCCGGACCCTTTCTCTAGCTTGAAACGGGACAGATTCACTCATCACTAGTTATTTTTGCTTTAGATACTTTTTGATACTGTTCACAAAGGGGTCCTACTTATAACAAATGTTAAACCCTTAAATCAAGTAAACCTCTAAAAATTCCCATCTGAAACCAATATTTTGATTTTTTTAGCACTAGAAGTTGCGGGAAAAAAAGTTTTCGAGATGCGTCTCGAAAAAAAAGTTTTTACTATGCGTCTATGCGACTAAAAATCCAAATCCGACAATTCGCCAGTCAATGGCAGATGTCTCTTCCCTCTCCAGGAAGCTCCTTCTTTCGCTTTGAATCTTTAGAAGTTTCAGATTTTTTACACTGTTTTTTTGTGCAGCAATTTGAAAAAGTCACGGTTTTCATGCGACAACCCGAAAAATTTTGGGATCTTCGCGATTTTTCTGAAGCAGACTTTTTCAGTTCAGACTTTTTAGTAAATGTAAACGAGTTTATTCAAATTTTTGAAGAGTTTTGTATTGAATGTGTTGGAGCACTAGAAACCAATCTGTCGGTAATTGGATATTTTATTAAAGAGTATTTATTAGTTTTGTAAATAATAAAAATAAACAATGCTTACGTTATCTCTGTTCAACAATTTCCATTGTATAATGTATAAAACAAAAAACAAAAAATAGTTCTTTGCTAGAAGCAATTTCGGTAATCACAGCCAATGTTATCATTACTGGGTATTTCTGAAAATACACTTTTAGCAAATAGATCTTATCCCGACAGATGTTCTATATTTCCAGTCTAAGGGCTGCAACAGATTATTTATAGAGGAGTCAGAGCGCAGTTACCGTGGGTATATAAGTCTCTGCATTGAATCTGTAGGAATTAACCCTGATACACCCTGCCATTGTGCTACCCTGATGGACATGCAGTTATGGTGGAAAGCCCAGGTAACAGCAGGCTGCTGAGATGGGAGATCCCTTGTGTGTGTGTGTGGGATTCACATCTTTAAGATTTCATATAACTGGTTCTGATGCTTAAATGCAGATTTTCTTTTTTTTAGGAAAACATTATGTTATCTCCAATAAACAATATCATTCATGCAGCACTACAGTCCTTCAGGCACTAACTTTGGTATTAGGTTCAAATTCAGACTTTATTCACCATTAGTAAGCACACCCTTCTCATCTACTCACTGTATACGTGTATATGAGCAAAGCTTTGTAGGTGGTGGTCCAGCTTTTATCCAAATGTGCCCTATATACTTAATAATAAACATATGCTTTTCAGCCTGCCCTCAGGCCAATCCAAGGATGCAGTTTGTCACAATTCACAGAACAGGACTGTTAGGTAAGTTTGGGGGTGGTTAAAGTCAAAAGGTCTGCCTGTGCGGAGGTCTAAACTGTAGTTTCACATTGCAGTGAATTTAATGCCCAGACACTAACAATTCAATGAAAAACTAAAATGTTAAAATTTAACATTAATGCAGCATCGGCACAGGTGGCAGTACCGGATCAAGATACAGTAGATACATCATTATCTCTGTTTTCTATCTGACACAAGTATTTGCATTTAGTGCCACACTATATTTACCTGAACAGGTCTAACCTCTGTGTTAAATACTCCAATACAAAATCCAATGTAACTGACTCCCTGTAATGCCCCATATACATACCTGGGTTAAAGGCTTACACCATGCTTACATACTATACTTTTAAATCTTTCAGTCCTTAAGTGTTGGAAGCATTTTGACTAATGATGAGAGAATCTGTCTCATTTTGAAACTGGTGAAAAATTCACAAAATAGCAAAAAGTTTACATATGTGACCACTGCACAACTTTTTTTACTTGACTGTTTGACGCAACTGCAACCTTTCTGACGTGCCCACAACTTTTACCTCACTTGCAGCTAATTTTTGTGGCAGTTTTGTGAAAACATTCGCCAATGCCAAATTGTAGGATTTCGCAGCGACTCCACGTCTGGTAAAAAAAATTTGCTCCTTACAAATTTTGACAAAAAGTAATCAGATCAATACTGGTTTTCTATTTAGAGTATAACACTGGCAAGGCCATTATTGAAAAAGATGCTGGACTGTGTAGCATTCATTTCAGAAGGGTAATAACTGTCTCCTTCTCACATTTAATTGTCATTCAGGTCATTCTACAGTAGTTAATAGCATTAAGTTTGAAAAATAATTTCGTAATTAAATATATATAAATATACAGTATATATGTCCAGTATATTATGTATTTACTACATCAGCACACAGTGTATGTTTGTGTCATTTCAAACATTAGGAAACAAAAAGGAATATGTTAAACAGATGGGAGTGGGAGATATTACTCTATCCAGGTTAAAATGGGTTTCTGTCAGTTCAGTAATTAGCCAGGGGTGCCAGGGTTCCCTAGTTTATAAAAGGAGAAGCCAGCACCTATTCTGTTTTGGTCCCCACTTGCTGGAGGGGGTGGTGTGGTGAAGGGCCTGAGCAGAGGTAGGTCCTAGTAGGTAAAGAAAGTTCCAGGATAGATTAGTAATAACTCTAGGAATGAGATGCAGGATCAAGATAGTTGGCACAGCAGTCAGAGGCTCCAACAAGGAGGCCAGGAAAGATTAGTACCCTGTGGTATCAATGCTGCCAGTATAGCAACTCAAGCAGTTAGGGTCAGGGAAAAGAGATTCCTGGAGTAAGGGAACAATGTGAGCTTCTCTTAGTGCTGGGGATTGTGTCTCCAAGGCGTGAACATTACCTCTGGGCTATTGTGAGCACTATGGCTGAAAAGTAAGAGTGACATCTTCAAAAGTATTTGTAGTGACTGTGAAGTGATTAATGGTTGCACCATCAGATCAGCACCAGTCAAAGAGATTGGGAACAATTTCAATCATTAAAGTTTTCATTTTTTTAAAAAAAACCACTGAAGCCCAAATTATTTTTGTATATACACAAGATTGGTGTATATAGACACAGTGGAGTTAACCATTCATTCAACAGAAGGGCCCATCTGAGATAAAAGAGTCCATGTAACATATGCTCTACGGGAAGTTGCAGGGAGTTGTAACTTACCTGGGCAGGATTAAGGCAATTAAACTGGGGTGATTTACAGCATAAGGTACAATATTTCCTATATATCATTACAGAAAAATCCATCTTTTTATCTTTCACCGCTTTAGAAAATGTTTTGGGTATGGAAAGACTTACTTTCTGCAGTCATAATGAAGCAGATAAAACTGTGGTGAAGGTTTTTAGATTTAGCTATGGGAAGCTTATGGTAAATGAGGTACTTGTACTACCATATGATACACCAACTTTACCCAATATGAGATTATTTCTCCCAGGTGTGAGCCCTCACATACAGTATGTTGGAGGCCAAGTTTTTGTGCAACTGTAACTCACAATAATAATGGTCACCAGTGGTTCTTTAACTTAAACAGAAACTTATTTATTGAAAAGATCCACAAAGGAGCATTAACAGACAACAGTGCATGTCTCTTGCATGTTACAGGTCAGGCTTATTCTCACAGTACTTGGTCACTACTCTATCCTTGCAGGGCAACAATGGGTTACTAACAGCTTTCAGGTTATACTTCTCCCCAGTGGAACCCAGGCGATTCACTATTTATCCATAGGTCTATACACTGAGAACCCTACTCTGGGCAACAGATAATCCCTCTACAATCCTTGTCGGAGCCTGAGCTGCTCACTAGCTAGCCCTAACTATATGTCACATCTAGTTTAACCTATAACAGAACTTGCCTGACCTGTCTGGGCTTATCTTGTACCCAGGTTCCACTCTCTCGATATACCTTTAAACTCTTTAATCCTTTAATCTCTAACAAAAATAGCTCTTCCACATGACTGCTAAGCCTTTTATATTATAACACAGAGACATTTTAACCCCAAACTGTAGAACTGCAAAGGTCATGCCATGATCCAGGAAAAGGGACTTACCTCCCATTTATATGAGGACCCCCTATAGCCGTCTAAATACTAGAGGATAGCCAGTGAGAAAGGGGCATAATTTACCAGTCCCCTACACTATAATTAGACAATTAGAAAAGTTGCAGTGTATTCCTCCCGAAGGTTAACTTTTCATCCCTTCACCTCTTTAGGATTTCCCTGTGGATTTTATTCCATTGTCCTTTATGCTGCCATTGTTGTGTCGTTAGTTTTTGGAACACTCCAAGTGGGAACACAGTATGAGCCCAAGATCTCATCTGCCTGTGCACTTGATTCCAGAGGCAGCCCAGGCTATCAGCAGGAAGGTGACATTATTTTGGGAATCCTTATTGAGCTGTTTATAAGCAAAGAAACCATCAATGAAAGATTCATGGAAGAACCTTCTACATTTGTAAGATGTTATGGGTGAGTAATGGGAACACATTTATATCTGCCCAACAGTTTTCCCAGGAAGTTCACTGAAGAACAAGACTAAATGATCTGGAATATTTAGGGTAACTGCAAATATTTCTCTGTTTTGCTGAGTGAAAGTCTGTTTCTGGGATCTTTGTGATGGTACTTCTCAAAGAAGTGTAGCTTTCTTTCATATTAGAGCAGAGTGAGGGAGTAGCTAGTGAAATAAATCACTGAGTTACATAATCTGTAAAGATAACCCATATTTGTTTAAATTATTATTGAAAAAGTGCATTTCATAAAACATGTAATTACATAATAATTAATGAAGGGTGTAATTACAGGGAAACTGCACCTGTAGGAAATAACTAAACTTTGCATCACAGAACAAGAAAACATTGCAATGAGAACAGGCCTTTTCTATATGCAGGACTGATATCTATGGATTTAAGGAATAGTAACACCATTTTTTTTAAATACTTAATCCCCCCCCCCCCAAAACAGCTATAATGCTAGGTAAGGCTTACTTTCCCTTGGATTTTTTAAAATCTTCATCTTGAATTTGACTTGCAAAGTGCCCCATAGGAGAAAAAAGACTGCAGCTTGAATTCCTATGTGCGCTGAAATGGAAGTCAGCTTCACACTAATGACCCTAAGGACCGAAGCATTTTCAGCGTCTGCAGCTCAACTATAGGCTGTCCAAAGGAAGAAAAACATAAATTTAATCTGCAGATGCTGAAAAAATAAATAGGTGTCTGTGAAGATTATCATTCATCCAGGTCATGATATACAGAATCTAGTAGAATCAAGTCTAAAACAACTGGAGTTTTCTTTAAATTGTTTCACCACTCATCCGAGTGTCTTCTTCAGTTTGACTGAGTGGTAGGGAATTCCCCAGCATTTAAACCCTTGAGGGTAGTACAGCCACAGACATCCAATCACACTGGTTCCATTGAACTTATTTAGTTACAGTAGATGTTGGCTGTCACATCCTCCACTTTAGTAAGTACTTCTGGGGTCTTTCCACCGCTTACTGATGAATAGTCTAAAGGCCACTAGAATGTAATTCTTACAAATAAGATTATTTTTTCTGAGGTGTTCATGATATCCAGCTGTATTGCATAGAGAAGGGATGTAGAAAATAAGTCCCCTATGACTTTATGGTTTGATCAATTTAGGGCACTGCCACATGATGTGCCCACCCTGCCACAATATGGAGGTGTTAGGGGAGATTTAGCTCAGCTGTACCTGAGTACACTGTAACAACAGAGTAACATAGATTTGTAAATGCTTTCTTTATTGGGTACACAAGACACACTGTTCCTAGCATTCTGTCATTCTTCAAGTGATAAGGTTGTAGATGTTATTGCTTCACATGTATGTGTGTCAGCAGGAAGATCTTGTTGAGATTCTCAAATGGAGACATACACTCGAGCAGGGATCCCCAACCTATTTTATCTATGAGCCACACTTAGATGTAAAAAGTGTTGG
The DNA here is from genome assembly GCF_000004195.4 of Xenopus tropicalis. Taxonomy (NCBI): domain Eukaryota; kingdom Metazoa; phylum Chordata; class Amphibia; order Anura; family Pipidae; genus Xenopus; species Xenopus tropicalis. The sequence goes on along the minus strand of NC_030684.2, from coordinate 122,422,885 downwards.
CAAGTAACACGAGCATGAAAAAAAATTCTTTGGGCATGGGGATGCCAAATAAGGACTGTGATTGGCTGTTTGGTAGCACCATGTTGACTGCTGGCCTGCAGGAGGCTCTGCTTGGGGTAAAACTGTGTCTCTGTGCTTCCAAAACTTGCCTCCAGGCCAGAAATGTAAAAATGGCACCTACTTTGAGGCAACTGGGAGCAACATCAAAGGGGTTGGTGAGAGACATGTTGCTCACGAGCCACTGGTTGGGGATCACTGCACTAGAGACAGAGAGGGGTTTTGTAGGTTTTTAGATGGTGGTTTGAATAAAATGAATAATCTGCAGGCATTCAAAAAAAAATAAACAGAAGGGAGTTGAGTGGAGTCCATGCCTACTTTATCTATTATTGTGATATAGGAAAATAGCATACTGTTAGATATTGGTCATGTCCAGTCTCTTTCTTGTGAACATTGGCTTTAGCTGAGTGTGGGGAATCAGTAATACAGGTATGGGATCCCTTATCCGGAAACCCGTTATCCAGAAAGCTCCGAATTACGGAATGCCCGTCTCCCATAGACTCCATTTTAATCAAATAATTCAGAATTTTAAAACTGATTTCCTTTTTCTCTGTAATAATAAAACAGTACCTTGTAATTGGTCCCAACTAAGATATAAATAATCCTTATTGGATGCAAAACAATCCCATAGGGTTTAATTAATGTTTTATTGATTCTTTAGTAGACTTAAGGTATGGAGATCCAAATTATGGAAAGACCCCTTATCCGGAATACCCTTGGTCCCGAGCATTCTGGATAACGGGTCCTATACCTGTACTGGCAAGTCAGACACTCCTGGGAAGATTTACCACAAATCCTTTTGTTGAGTTGGCATTTCTAAAGTCACATTAACTTTAAATAACCAAATAAAAAATAATAATTAAAAAGTCACCTTTTGAGAATTTTTCAGAAGTTTGGCAACTTTTTCGGGTGAATGCTTCCTAGTGATGCTGTAATGGCAGATTCTGTTAATGCCTATAAGAGGGGCCTGGATGAGTTCTTGAACAAGCATAGTATCCAAGGCTATTGTGATACTCAAATCTACAACTAGTGCATTTAGATATACATGCAAGTGTATAGATAGATGGGTGTGAATGTGTGTGTATATCTGTGCCCTGGGGTTTGTTTGGAGAGGTTGAACTTGATGGTCTTTGGTCTTTTTTCAACCCAAATTAACTACGTAACTAGGGACAGTTTATCAAAATGTGAGATTAAACAGAAAAACTTACCCACTTCCTATTAATTCCTATAGGATTTTTAGAAGTCTATTTATCAATTGGTTCACTATTTGATAATAAACTTCTAAAAATCCCATAGAAATAGAAATTTTAGGAGCATAAAAATCAGAGAAGCAGGTAAATGCTTCCCTGTGCACATACTATGGTCACTATTTTCATTATATACAGTATTTTTCTATCCCTTGGCAATTTAATGCCACCATACACAGTGTAAAAACACCCTTAATAACCTTAACAATAAAGTTGTGCAATCATTTTATGAAACCCTTCTTTCAGCATGTATCTACAGTGTATTCGACTGCACATTGTGTGCAGTTATTTTGTGCCCAATGACAATGCTATTTTAATGTATAGGCCCTTTAGCTCTGATCTTAGTGTTATAAGCTTGATAAATCTAGGCTACATGAATAAAAGTATCTTCAATATTAACAGTCAATGGGTTAGCATCAGTTTCTATCTTTTGAAGCTAGGTTAATACATGCCATAAACATCCCAAGAGGTTGTCACAGTTATAGCTGGTGGTATGAAGATCTTACCCTTCGTGGAAGTGGGTCTAGGTGCTCATGCCCCAGACCTTCAGCTTAGGGAGCCATTTAGGAAGCCAGCATTTCTCCTACGTTTTTTTCCTAATACATGCCATAGGAAGAGGCCTAATGGTAATACCAGGAGTAACATTCTTAAGGGTCAAACTGCAGTTCAGGATAAGTACGTTTCGCAGAAAGCCAGGCTTTAGGCGCTAGATAGTGATAATAAAGAATAAGAAAGGCTGTTACTGGAAAAGGTAGCCACTGTAAGCTGTGAATGAAACCACCAACAAATATTATCAATTTAGTAGGGAGAATCTATAGCTGAACCTTTTCTTTGTGATCATTGAGGTAAGTCCCTATACTTTCCTTAAAGTGGATTCTTGCTTCTGTCTAAAATCAATTCGTGGCTTTCCCAAGGCTACTTCAAAATCAACCACAGGTAGCCTACAGAAATAGTTGTGGGAAACAATTTCTTTCAAGAATAAGTTTTCTTTATACCTTTCTCCATTAGGTTTACCTTGCACATTGTGTATTAGTGTCCCATATGCTGCTATTTCAATGTCTTTAGTCTTTGGAGCACTACTGGTGGGAGGACAACATGAGCCCAACAAGTCATCTGCTTATGTACTAGATTCCCAAGGCAGGATGGGCTATCTGCAGGAAGGTGACATTATTATAGGAATTCTGATTGAGCTTTTCATATTCAGAACATACACCAAGGGAATATTCATGGAACTTCCTTCCACACTGGTAAAATGTCAAGTGTGAGTAATGTGAATAATAAATGAATGCTCAACAGTCAAAACAGTCAAAGCCTGTACAGGTAATACCTGGAGGCTAAAGATATGGTGGCACCTTACTTACCACTAAAGTACCACTGGCCAGTTTTTTCTATACAGAAGAGGCACTCCAGCCTATTGTAAAAGGTTGTTTTCTTGGCTCACTGAGCCATTTTGTCTCCGGCCTATGATTTCACCAAACAATACATTGCAAAATATGGCTTTGAATTCAATCTCCGCCTTTGTGTCAATTCTTTCTGCTTGTATAGGTTGGTTATTATTGGGTAGGCAAATGCAACATTCAGCAGTGCAAGAAAGCTCTGTGCAAGTAAGAGAAGGGGGAATGTAATAAAAGTCATAAACATATATACATAAGAATAAAAAATTGCATTTTTCAATGTAACATGTTTCATTAGATTGCATTACAAATTCACAAAAGCTATATTAAATTCATGGAAAGGAAAAGGCATACATTTTTGCAGTCCAAATATTTTTCCTGTTACCGACTTTAATTATGTTCCCCCATTTGTTCTGAATACTTATGGGCTGTTTTTCACTATTTCTATCAGGCACAGTTCTAAGCACCTGATTGTGGAGCCTCAATTAAGGTGCCTGTAAATTCTAAAAGTCTCATAACTATTGTCTATCTGCTAGCACGGACTACGCTTCTTCTGTGATAATATTCAAAGTAATAACTGATAATTGCAATTATTGTTAAGATTGATTTGTCAATGTCAGTTTAGCTCCATACAGACATACATACTGCCATATGGCTCAAAATTGATCAAATCAGCTTTAGGTGGCCATACATGGGCCAATTGTAGCTGCCGATATCGGTCCCTTTGACCGATTTGGCAGCTTATCGGCCAGTGTAGGGGAAACAACGACTAGCCTGGCGTCCGATATCTGGCCTGAAATCGGCCAGATATCGATCAGGCAGGTTAAAAAATTCAGTCAGATTGGGGACAGCATTGGCTCGTTGATGCGGTCCCCAAACCGACCGCGCCTATTCCAGTTGTCATAATTTGATCGTCTGGCCCCAGGGCCAAACAACCGAATTAGCCTAAATCCCCCCTACATCGTGCACCCGTCGGTGGGGATATCGGGAGAAGACCCGCTCGCTTGGAGACCTTGCCAGGCAAGCGAATTTGTGTATGGCCAACTTTAGGTGGAGGACTGATCCTTACATGCATCAACAAATACCAGTGGGGTATAACCCTTACTAATCCACACAACTTGTGTGCTGCTCACTGAACTAGTCCAAACAGAAATGAGGGGGAGAGCCTGATTAATATTATATTATACACACTTCTGGGAAAAGTTGATAACTCCAAGAGCTTGAAGGCTGAGGAGGTCTCTGTGACAACAACAACAATGGTTATATATTATGACTCCTACATTTTTTCTAAATCTATGCTTATTTAGTACTTTTTATCACAGATAATCTTGAAAACACTTGTAAACATTGAAAGTTATAATGGGTGACCCCATTGTAGGACCAACCTACATGCTCCATGTAGACACCAATAATGCAGACATTGATACCAACACATTTTGATTTATGTGCCTCGAAAATACTGTGATATTGTCTTGTCTTATTTAATGATCTGATGTCTAACTACAAATGACCTGTTGTCTTTTTGGTATAACATTTAAGATAAATTTTTTCTCCCACACAGCTATTCTATCCATTATTACCGGCATTATTTGGCAGCCATATTTGCCATTGAAGAGATTAACAAGAACCCTAACATTTTGCCAAACATCACTTTAGGCTTCCATGTTTATGAGACATGTTCCAGCGAGAGAGAGGCACTGGCAAATGTATTAAGTATATTAACTCGGAGAAGCCAATATGTCCCTAATTATAAGTGTAGCGGCAATAAGGGCACAGTGGGTGCATTTGTGGGACACTTGTTCTCATCAATATCACATGCCATGTACTTGATCCTTGGGATGTACAGATTTTCTCAGGTGAGGAAGATATTTACAGAAACACTATGAAATAAAAGCAAGGACATGGTTACTTTGGGTTCTTAAATTAATATCAATTACTTTGTTAAGACTTTGCTAAATTGTTTGCCAAAATCTATGGCAAAATAAATACAATACAAATGATATGTTACAAGATAAATATTTCCAAAAACCTTTCCATTGTATTCCCCAATTCTCCACAATAGGAGGTCCAGAATTAAAGAAGAAAGAGTACAGAAAATGTAGGGTTAGGTGATACCTATTATTGGCTAACTGAATAGGTAAAAATTGCTGGCTTTCCAGATAATAGTATTATATCTCTTCTTCAGGCTTAAATATGCTACATATGAAACTCTAATAGAAGACAATTATACACACCAATAGGGGGGGTTTAACAAACGAGTGCCCATGTGGGAATTACACAAGAACAAAATAAGGATACGGGTCCACTCGATTGGATAACAAGTAGATCCAGATCTTATCCAAATGTGACATATAAAGACAAGATCAAATGTTGGCCCAGATATGGATAAGCCTCCTAGAATGCACAATTTAGCTTCACTCTGCCAAGGATGCAAATACTAGTACAATTAGCACCTTGTTGTTGTGAGGTGAAGTCAGCCTAAAGGCCCCCATACACGGGCCGATTTTTTACTGTCAAACGACCGATTCCCGAACGATCCGATACTATCGTTAAGTTATCGTATAGTTGATGGTGTGCGAACGATCGTCGGCCCACTAATCGACCCGACATTATCGTCCCCAAAATCGACCAGGTTTAAAAATTTTAGTCGTTTAACGATAAAATCTGCTAGTTGGTGTGAGTGTCAGACATTTGTCTTCGAACGATTGTACTCTGCGCATGTCATGATTGCCAGCAGCGGAAGTCAACGAACATAAATAAATAAATACCGCTTCCGCCATGACATTGGATCGTACGTAGATGTACGATTGTATGTATTTTACGATAATGATATGATGAAATCTTTTGCAAATTATCGTTGCCCGTGGATAGCATATCGTATGGAAACCCGATCGCCATACGATCGTTTGTCGATATAATCGTTCGTCACACAACGAGTGAAATCGCCTCGTGTATGGGGACCTTAAGGAAGATGTCTTTTGAGATGTAAATTGTCCTTAGCTGTGTTTTTCTAGGTGGCAGATCCATTAGCTAAAGTCAAATCTGGACATAAAAGCCCTGTCCCTGATCAGGCCACATTCCAGGGTGCAAGGCTATGGTAAAATTGGGCTGCCTTAATTCCAAAACCAATTAATTCCAATAATTCTCCCGGATGAAACTCTCTTTCTCAGATGTGGGCCCTCGCATATATACAACTATATCTCTAGGGATGAGACAGCAGTAATGGGTAGTGATGAGAGAATCTGCCCTGTTTCACTACACTGAAAAATTCACAAAACAAAGGAAAAAGGTGTGAAATGTGGGTGCTGCGCGTCTTTTTTTTTATGCAACTGAGCTTTTGACACAACCACATTTATTTTTATGAAGCAGGTAATTTTCATGGCAAAATTTCACGGAAGTTTCACGAAGCAATTTGCCAATGCTGAAATGCAGAATTTCACTGGCACCAGTAGTTCTTGAACTCAAGCAACAAGGCTTTATTAACTTGATACACATCGAACATCAATGCAGCAGGAAAAATACATCACACAGGTGTAAGGAATATACTCACAGTTATGTGTTCACACAATACTCTACCCCTTAGGGTCAATTAATGAAGAGATAATTAGCTCAGTAAGAACGGGGCAGCCCCAGCTTTCATGATCTCTTCTCAAGTGGCACCTAGGCAAATTTCTTTAGTCCAAAGGTCTGTACAATTGCTCCCAACTCTGGGTAGAAGTGCACACGGGATCCTAATCCCACTATATCTCCTCAGGCTGCTCAAGAAGCTACACCCTAAGCTATCTATCATAGCTGGGGGGCATTTATTAGTGTGTTATAGTTTTTTTAAACCACGACTAAACGAATTGCCACAAATCTTAGTTATTTAGCAAAAGATCCCAACAGAAAAAGCACAAGTGAAAAAAAATGCAGAAAAAAATGAAAAAACCACAACATTTTCAAATTGTTGCACAAAATAACTTGACTTTATCATATTATCCTACAAATGACAGCATAAAAAAAAACACCTCTAAAACCACAAAGCAAAAAAAGATCTTCCAGTTGTAAAAGTGACAACTGCCACTGGCCTCTACAGGATCGTAGATAGATGGCATTTTTTTTTTATTTGTCCCGGTATTTCTTTTTCGTTACAAAATTGTATTTTGATGCTAAAAAATCTGAACCAAAAAAATTTAAATTTAGTAAATGCCCCCCTAATTGTGATCTATTACAAAGTATCAAAAGAAACACAGGATTTATTGTTTTTGTTTGTGTATGTTCTCCAGTATCAGACTTCCTCTCCTTTAGGGCTTTTTCAGGCTTGGGACACAAGTCTTGTGCAGCTCTCTTCTCTCCATCTCCCCCTCCCATAAGAATTCATAAAAATGCACTCCCCCTCCCATCAGAATGTGTGATCTGAGCTATAACAGCTAGAGCTGCAACATGAAAGCTAGGAAGACCAAGCTAAAATGGCAGCTGCAATCTTAAACAAACAGAGGGAGCTTCTAGGGCTGTTTCCCAGGTATGGTAAAGCATTCTACAGAATAAATATAGCATTCTAGGTGGCACTAATGTGGCTAATCTATCAGCAGTAAAATGCCAAAATGCCTTTCCTTCTCCTTTGACCCAGGTTCTACTTCTCTCTCACCTGCCTGCTTGGGTAGAGACTCTCTGAAAATGGACCCAGAGCTCATGGCTGCTCCAGTTTATATAATTCAACACAGTGTACATAAAATTGTAATACTTTGATACACTTTCATTTTTTGGTGTTACTGTTCCTTTAATATAAATTTAAATATGCAAATTGGTTCTGTTATCTGTATTTTATATGCTTCCATTTCAATGAGCCTTTGGAAATGTAAGCGATTTTCTAATAACAGTTCTCTAACTTAAATTACAGGTTAGTTATGGTACTCAGGATACCAGCCTCAGAGATAGAATACGTTTTCCAGCACTTTATAGTACTATGGCCAGCGATAACTCGCAGTGTAAAGCCGTTATTCACCTCCTCAAAACATTTAACTGGACGTGGGTGGGAATTTTAACATCAAATGATGCCGATCGCCATAGAAAGAACGAAGAACTGAAAGCTCAGATCATCAACGGTGGTGCAGCTTGTGTTGAGTTTTTCATTGTAGTCCAGAAGAAACAAATTGGTTCCTTGGGTGCCATTGTACAAATAATTAAAAAGGCAACTGCAAATGTTATCATAGTGGATTTAGATATATTTTACTTTGTCAATACTGTCTTAAGCTTGGAAAATTACTCCGAAAGGAGTATTTTTTGGATCTCTTTAAGCACCAAGGCAAGTGTGGTTGTCAGCTTTCCGGCACAAGGATTAAATGGATCCCTACTTTTGGTGTTAGCTCAAGAGGAGATTCCTGGTCTGCCTGAGTTCATTTACTCTGCAAACCCTTCAACATTTTCAAGGGATCCTATAACTGCTTCTGTGTGGAATCAACTATTTAGTCCACTAATTGATAAACCTGATACAAACAACACGCTAAAAACCTTTGAGACATCTTCTTATAACTTAAATGAGTACAGGCTAACATATAATATATATACATCTGTGTATGCATTGGGACATGCCCTCCATAACATGTATTCGGATAGTGTCAGCAGTAGGCTGGGTTATACAAAGTCTCTGGCTACATTCATGCCATGGAAGGTATGTATCTATGGCCATGATATGACATATACATGTAAAAAATTGGTTATTGGCCAATATACCATATAGAAAAAGAAAGAGAATAAAGTAACATTTTGTTGACATCACACAGCTCACATATCACACCATGACTTATCATGGCACAATGGGCCAGATTCAATTTGATGAAAAATATTTATATCCTAATTCAATTCCAGATTTTCCCATAGAGCCAGATACAATTAAAAAAGGATAAGGTATTGAAATCTATTGAAGTCTATATGAAAAACTGGAACGGAATTAGTTCTCCTAAGGAGTTAGGAGAAAAGTTTTTTTCTCCTCAAATTAGATAGGTCTGTATGGGTCTGTATGTGAGTGTATAGATAGGTCAGTATGGGTCTGTATGTGAGTGGATAGATAGGTCAGTGTGGGTCTGTATGTGAGTGGATAGATAGGTCAGTGTGGGTCTGTATGTGAGTGGATAGATAGGTCAGTGTGGGTCTGTATGTGAGTGGATAGATAGGTCAGTGTGGGTCTGTATGTGAGTGGATAGATAGGTCAGTGTGGGTCTGTATGTGAGTGGATAGATAGGTCAGTATGGGTCTGTATGTGAGTGGATAGATAGGTCAGTATGGGTCTGTATGTGAGTGGATAGATAGGTCAGTGTGGGTCTGTATGTGAGTGGATAGATAGGTCAGTGTGGGTCTGTATGTGAGTGGATAGATAGGTCAGTGTGGGTCTGTATGTGAGTGGATAGATAGGTCAGTGTGGGTCTGTATGTGAGTGTATAGATAGGTCAGTGTGGGTCTGTATGTGAGTGGATAGATAGGTCAGTATGGGTCTGTATGTGAGTGGATAGATAGGTCAGTATGGGTCTGTATGTGAGTGTATAGATAGGTCAGTATGGGTCTGTATGTGAGTGGATAGATAGGTCAGTATGGGTCTGTATGTGAGTGGATAGATAGGTCAGTGTGGGTCTGTATGTGAGTGTATAGATAGGTCAGTATGGGTCTGTATGTGAGTGGATAGATAGGTCAGTATGGGTCTGTATGTGAGTGTATAGATAGGTCAGTATGGGTCTGTATGTGAGTGGATAGATAGGTCAGTGTGGGTCTGTATGTGAGTGGATAGATAGGTCAGTGTGGGTCTGTATGTGAGTGGATAGATGGGTCAGTGTGGGTCTGTATGTGAGTGGATAGATAGGTCAGTATGGGTCTGTATGTGAGTGGATAGACAGGTCAGTGTGGGTCTGTATGTGAGTGGATAGATAGGTCAGTATGGGTCTGTATGTGAGTGGATAGATAGGTCAGTATGGGTCTGTATGTGAGTATATAGATAGGTCAGTATGGGTCTGTATGTGAGTGTATAGATAGGTTAGTATGGGTCTGTATGTGTATGTATAGATAGGTTTGTGGGTGCTGGGTTCACTTGGAAGGGTTGAACTTGATGGACTTTGGTCTTTTTTCAACCCAACTTAACTATGTGACCATAATCAGCAGTACAGCATTTTGACTTTTATTGCCCTTCCAAGTTTACATGTCTTTTATTAATACTTTAGAGTGTGCATTTTTTCTGATAAAATATTTAAAACAGTCCAAAACACTGCATCTATTCTAGACTGTTGTCCATTTTAGTTTGCTTCCCCCCATAACAACGAACATTTTTTTACCTTTTTCCCTTAAATTTAGTTTCTTTCCTAAAAGACATACTAAGTCCCCTTATAGTACAAGAGTGAAAATGCATTTCTTCACTACATACAGCACCTAGTACAAACCTATATGTATGTGTGTGAGTGAAGGGTGGGAACTCAAGTTTGGTGTTTGGTAACAATTCTTCCCTGTTTAGTTAAACAGTTATTTGAAGAACGTCCATTTCAAGACGACAAATGGGCATGAAATATTCTTTAATGAGTATGGAGAAGCGCCAGGCCGCCTTGATATCCTCAACTTTAATATATTCCCTAATGGAACAATGACTACCAGGAAGGTTGGGAACTTTGGCTCATCAGCTCTTCAAGGGGATAGCTTCATTATTTACAAAGACAACATTCAGTGGGCTCCTCACTTTAATGGGGTATGTAAGAAATATCAGGGGTCTGATTTTTGATTTTACAACATAGCTTTGCTTTGATAAAAGTGCTGGGAATCATTCAATATTTCCCAATTTGACTATTACTAAATCTACCCCATGTGTTCCCATGACACCCTATGTATTTGTTTTGTATAGCTTTGTTGTTTTGTGTCCTTTTCTACTTAGAAGTGCTTCTTTTTCTTTTAGGTGCCCTATTCTACCTGCAGTAAGAACTGCCCTCCTGGTTCAAGAAAGGTTTTTATTAAGCTAATGCCTAATTGTTGCTATAAATGCATTCTCTGCTCGGAAGGAGAAGTAGCCAATATCTCTGGTAGGGAGCATTTGATTGTTTACATAAAAAACTTAAGAAATTGGTTGGGGTTTTTGGATGTAGCTTTTAAGCATGATGCATTAAAATTACATACGACAGACTTGGCTATACATAATAACTCATTCTGTTCCATCTGTAGTACTGTACAGACTATATAATATGGTGCTTTCCTTCAAGAAAGGAGGTTAGGTGAGATGAAACACTGCTCATAAAGCAATACTTTCAAAATAACCCAACACGCAGATGGTTTCATTTTGTAGATTTTATCACTTTACAATAAATTATTTTCTAGGTGTAAGACCCTCAGCTGAAACCATTAATGTTATAAAGAAGAGTCAAATAAGAATAGGAGCCAAAATGTCCCACCATTAAAGTTAAAATACAGGAAAAGTCTTCTTAAACAAAACATATTCACATAAGATCTTGTGTTTATATTTATTTTATTTTACTATTTTTTTAAATATAACTTGCTAAACACATGACACATCATGGCAAAAAAGTCACACCATTCATTTCAATGAGAAAATGTGTAATAAAGGTCAGTTTAAATGTAGCAATATGGTCATATAAGGCAAATGTACACATAAGATGTTCTCCATGTTTACAGCAGGAGTCATATAAATACATTCTAAAAACTTCTCCTTATATAGTAGGTTTAAATCCCATACCTAGGTGGGATAGCACGCCCCAATTGGCCCAGGAAGACAGGAAAATCAGACAACTTCTTGTGATGATTTAATATAGTAACTCAAGACTCTTCCTCTTTGGCCTCCACCTATTGAACAGGCTGGATGTCTGCTGGAGAGCCTGGGACAATAAGGCCCCTTTAAAAAAACATTGCCCTAAGTGAGATGAGCCCAGGGGACAATAGAAGCGAAGGGATGGGGTATGTAGATAGTGGAAGGGGATCTCCTATTTATAAAAAAATCTATTCCCACCCCCCTCTTGATTTAAGAAAAACGCAGCAAAAAATGCAGATGTGAAAAATGTGCAAGTATTTTCTGATACTTTAAATAATCTGCATTTATTAAAGAAAAAAAAATGCAAAAAGTCTTCAGTCAAAGAACCTCTGCCATCCAAAATCCTGATTGGATGACTCCAGTAGGGAGCTAATTCTGGGCTAAATAGTCTTATAGTATAAGTCTATATCTATAATCTTGTCTATATCTATTAATGTATATATAATTTTTGTTTGGGGTCTTTGTCCTCTTTGCTGATAGAGTTAGACAAGTTAGCTTCTTCAAATGAAAGAGCTTGTTTTTGCTTTTGTAAAAATTCTCTTGTTTTTTATCATTAGATATGGAAAACTGTGTGAGATGTCCTAAAACCCAGTGGTCGAATGAGCAGAGAGATAAATGCATCATGAGAGCCTTGGACTTTCTCTCTTTTGAAGATCCCTTAGGAATGTTTCTGGCTTTTTTGGCTATTTCTCTGTCCATTTTATCAACAGCAGTCTTAATCATCTTTATAAAGTACAAATATACAACTATAGTGAGAGCAAATAACAGAGAGCTTAGTTATTATCTTCTTGTCTCCCTGATATTGTCTTTTCTCTGTTCTTTATTATTTATTGGTTGGCCAATGAAGGGCACCTGTTTATTAAGACAAGTTGTATTTGCTGTTACCTTTACCTTCAGTATCTCCTCGGTGTTGGGCAAAACTCTTACTGTTGTAATTGCCTTCAATGCTACTAGGCCTGGAAGCAAATTAAGAGGCTGGGTTGGTACAAGGATCCCAAAATGCCTTGTGTTGCTTTGCACTCTTGTAGAGATTTTTATCTGCTCGTTGTGGCTGATCATTTCTCCCCCATTTCCAGAGTATGACACTGAGTCCCACACAGCAACAATGATTTTGCAGTGCAATGAAGGCTCAGCTCTTGCTTTCTATAGTGTGATTGGCTATATTGCACTTTTGTCTTTTATTTGCCTCTTTGTTGCTTATCTTTCTCGTAAATTACCAGACATATTTAATGAAGCTCAGTATATAACTTTCAGCATGTTGGTGTTCTGCAGTGTCTGGGTCTCCTTTATCCCAGCCTATCTGAGCACCAAGGGCAAGTATTTGACATCCGTGGAGATATTTGCCATACTCGCTTCCGGATCCGGACTTCTTGGCCTTATATTTGTACCCAAGTGCTATATCATGCTGTTGAAGCCACAACAGAACACTAACATGTATTTAGTACAATTAAAACATAAATAAACAAGAACAATAAAATTCAAAATATGGAATGTATTGTTGCTTAAAACCTAGTGTGAGAGAGTGACTAAAGAAATGTGCCAAACAGCAAATTTTCCCTGTACGTTCTCCATAGCGGGAGATATAAGCTTCATGGGAGATATTGCTAAACAGAGAATGTTTCTCCGTTTAAAGGATTTTGCTGTCTGGCCCTGGAAGCTATAGGGCTTTGGAAGGAACAGGCAAGCCAGACAATCCATTGCAGTGGTCCAGCTCACTTATTGAAGCTCACTTTCCACAGGAAGGCCATCCTGGTGAAAGATATTTACTATAATTATAGTTTGTAAGGAAGGTCTATCTCTCTAAGCAGGACACAGGGTGTAAGGAACTCCTAGAGGGGCTGATGATGCTGCCTGCAACTGCAATGAGCAGAGGGGGCAATTGACTAAAGGGCACATTTACTATCATTGCTGTATTTATAAAATGTCACAATAATATTTAAATCGTTCATACAAACATTTCGAGTTTATGTTCCAAATCCCAAATTTTTCGTGTTGAAAGTATTGTTAAAATTTGAAAAAATTTGAGTTTACAGAGGTTCATTTCCAGGAATCCTTTTTATTTTTCCCAAACAGGAATTGCTCCAGCAGCCATTTTAGGAGCATTGGCGCTCATTCTTGGAAAACATTAATGTGTTTGTCTCACTTGAAACTGGGTGAAATAGAAAACAATGATCGGATTAACTTCCCCTTGAAGCTGGGTGAAACTGAAAACCATGAGGGGATTCTATTCCTCTGCTATTCTAAGCCTCCATAGGGCTCAATGGTACTTGACAGATTAAACCTACCAAATTTTTTTTTTTTGACAAAAAAAGTTAGCTAAACATTAATAAAACGAATTATGGGAGTTATTTTAGAAAAACTCCAATTTGGGGGCGTGGCTTGCCTTGGAGCTGCATGGCTGCATAGTCAGAGAGCTCCATGACTGATCTGCTCTTACAGCCAAACGAGCAAAAAGAAACATGGGGAAACCCTCCAAAAACAAAGCGGAGAGGGAGAGGACACCCAGCAAAAAGCAATTAGCTTCCCAAAGTGACATAGCGCCGCTATTTTTAAAGAGAAAAACGGATCGCTACGAATCCAAAATGGCGGCCGTCAGTGAAGCAAGGGAGGAGGAAGCCGAATCAAACAGAGAGCTCTCTGAACAGGAGAGTGAAACGGAAGAAGGACCCGATCTGCAAACGTACATAACTAATCTACCCTCAAAGGCAGACATCAGAGATATGCTGAGAGAGGTCACAGACACAATTAAGGAGGAAATCCAAGACATAAAGAAGGATCTCCATACATTGGCAGCCCGCACTGAGGACTTAGAAAACAACACGAGTAAGTGCATAAACAATCAAAAATCTATATATATACATGTACAGCAGCAAGATAGCTTAATACTTGATCTCCAAAGACAGCTGGAGGATCAGGAAAATAGGAGCAGGAGAAGTAATATCAGAATACGTGGGGTACCAGAAAGGATACCTAATGAAGAAATCCGGAATGTACTTAAACAATTGTTCAACAAAATACTTAATAGAGACCCCTCTACTGAAATAACGATAGAGAGAGCACACCGAGTTCAAAAACCAAAAGCTGCTCCTCTAAATGCTCCACGGGACATTTTATGCTGCCTGCATAGTTTCCTACTAAAAGAGGAAATCCTGTCTAAATCTAAAGAAACTGACAACCTCACATATGAGGACTGCACCATAAAACTTTTCCAGGACCTATCGAGGACCACACTAGCAAAAAGGAAAATGCTCAGACCACTCACAGATCTCCTCAGAGAGAAAAACATTCCTTACAGATGGGGCTACCCCTTCTCACTTACCGCGACCAAAGATGGCACCACTGCAGTGATCCGTCTCCCAAACGACACGGATAATTTTCTAAACAAGCTCCACTTGCCGGCATTGGAACTCCCCGGATGGGCACCAGATCCAGGAAAGATCCAGGATTTATCATTTGATCTACAAAACGACTGGACAGCGGCCCCGACACCAAAAAGAACACCACGGGCTCCTAGGACCCCCAGAGGCAGAGATAAAACAAGACTTTCGTTTAATTGAAAGTAGTTTGACAACTGGACATGGACTTTATGGTCATCTTAGTCAAGAAAAGAACTACCGCATACATATATATGAGAATACAGAGATCAACATTTTCATCAGCCAATACCCCATGATCCTGGAGTCCTCATAAGACTAATATACCATAAGGTAATGAACCTACGAGCCTAACAGCCTAGTTAATTCCAGACTAAATGGAATTCAGTTTACTGGTTTTTCTTTTCTCACCTTTCTCTACCGAATTTATCTCCTTAACATTCATAAGAGGTATAAAACGGTATGTTATGTTTTGATATGTATTAATATCTTCACAAAGTTATGTTATTTAACTGTTTATTCCCTACTTGAACCCCCCAACTCATACACAACCTCACACGGGCAATAAAAGGGTGAAAGGCAATCCCTAATCTTTCTTCACAATACAATAAGAGAAAGTTAGAAGAAAGATACCAATACCTAAGCACTAACCCATGGTTTCCCCCATTAATTTAATTCAATTTATATAATGGCTGGGCAGAACGCAGTCACCTAGGTAATGGGAATGCCTCCACACACCTCCAACCAACCACGTCTACCCACAAAAACGGTGCAGGACACCGAAGCCGCTGTTATACCAACTAAGCAAAGGGACTTTATCCCTGTAAGTCTACTGCGGCAACTTGTCAGTACTAAACCCCTGACATTCAGATGTTCAAACAGTTCATATGCATCCCTTTTCCTGTTTACCTCTCCCTCTCCCCCTCCCATGCAATCTGTCAGCAAGTGTTATAAAAATTTGTATAACAACTGGAATCAGCAGGTAACACCACCCCGACAAAATGGCTGATCAATCCAACATGAACTGCTACGTTCTCTCTTATAATGTTAACGGAATTAATGAGCCTGTAAAACGAGCTCAAATTATGCGGGAATGTATAAAAAGCAAAGCAATGATAGTCATGCTCCAGGAAACCCATTTTAAGCAAAAACATACTCCAAATATAGTACTCAAGTCATACCCACAGGTCTATATGAGTAATAACCCCACTAAAAAAGCCACGGGTGTACTTACCTTAATCCACAAGGATCTTCCCTTTAAATACATAGATTCATTATCTGACAATGAAGGGCGATACCTTCTTATAAAGGGAAAGTTGGTTGACCAAATGTGTACTATTGCAAATGTTTATGTTCCTAACTCAGGGCAAATCTCCTACCTAAGACAATTTATGAAAATCCTAGAAAACTTTAGCAAAGGATCAATAATACTAGGGGGAGACTTTAATATGACATTGAACCCATTGGTTGACTCCTCCTCAAAAAAGAGTAATATTTCTTACAAGGGCCTCAAAGAAGCCAAAACAATTCTTGCCGAACTTCAGTTAATAGATGTCTGGAGGGCAATAAACCCCAAAAAAAGAGACTACACACACTTCTCCAAAACCTTTACAGTTTATTCCAGAATAGATTACATATTTACTTCCCAAAGATGGTTACATCTATTTAACTCAGCAGACATAGGCAATTCCCACATATCAGACCACGCACCGGTCAAAATAGGCTTTAGGATCCCACAGACCAGTAAACATGAATACAATTGGCGACTAAATGATTCCTTGCTCCATATAGATTCCACTAGAAAAGAAATTCAGTCCTTCATTTCTCAAATAATCCAAAACAATTCCTCAGCTGATACTTCTCCGGCGACACTATGGGAAACCCTGAAATGTGTCCTGAGGGGCCATCTGATAGCGATCAGCAGTAATCTGAAAAAAGAAAAAAATCAGATCATAAGTACACTAATTAGTAAAATAACTTCTTTAGAACAAGTACATAAAGAGACTCTGGCGCAAAACACATTAGTCACCTTAGAGAGCACAAGACTCCAACTGAGGAATTTACTGAATGAAAAGATACGAAAATCCTATGTGAGATCTAAGCAAAGATTTTATGAATTATGGGACAAATGCAATAAACATTTTGCACAAATCCTCAAACGTGTTCAACCATTAACCCAAATTACTGCAATCAAAAACCAGAAGAATGAAACACTACATGACACCAAGGGGATAGCCACTGCATTTCAAGAGTATTATCAATCCCTTTATAATCTAAACTCAAATAAAACACCTTCAGATAATAAAGACAAAATAGACAAATTTATCAAAGAAGCAGATCTTAAAAGACTGACATCTGAGCAATCTCAACAAATAGACGCACCCTTTACTATAAGTGAAATAGAAAAATGTATAGACTCTCTCCCACCTGGGAAAAGCCCAGGACCTGACGGATATCCAGCTATCTTTTACAAAGCATATAAATCTACACTTTCACCCCTCCTCTTATCATATTTCAATTCTATTTCAAAAACCAACGGGTTCTACCCAGAAGCCCAAGAAGCCCACATCACTATTATACCTAAACAAGGAAAGGACCCCCAACTATGCCCTAGCTACAGACCCATTTCGTTAATTAATATAGACCTGAAAATATATGCCAAAATTATAGGAAATAGAATAAAAGAATACTTACCAGAGCTGATACATACAGACCAGGCAGGCTTCATCCCTGGAAGAGAAGGGAAAGAGAATACAAGTAAAGTGATTTCCTTGATAAAATATGCCCAAAAAAGACACATCACCTCCCTAATACTCACCACAGACGCAGAGAAGGCCTTTGATAGGGTATCATGGGACTTCCTAGATGGGACCTTAGCAGGAATAGGCCTAGGACAAATAAGTAGACAAAGAATACTAGCGTTATACGATAATCCCTCAGCCAGAATCAAAGTAAACGGCATCCTATCCCCCAAGGTACAAATTTTTAATGGGACAAGACAAGGCTGCCCCCTTTCACCAACTCTATTTGTCCTGGTGATGGAGACACTCCTAGCCCACATTAGAAATAACCCGGACATTTCTGGCATTATCACCTCCTCAAAAGAATATAAATGTGCAGCTTTCGCTGATGACCTTCTGCTTTTTATCACTAAGCCTATTATCTCCCTACCCAATGTGATAGCTTTAATGAAAACCTTTGGAGACCTATCCAATTTTAAAGTTAATTACTCGAAATCAGAGATACTGAACATAAACATTCCTAAAACAGTAGCCTCCAATTTAAAACAGCTTTTTCCATTTAAGTGGGCAGAAACAAACATCAAATATCTAGGAGTCAAACTACAACCAGACCTTGACAAATTATACCAAGATAACTACCTCCCTTTAATTTCCACTTTGCAAAAAACAATAGGAAATTGGGACAAACTACAACTTTCCTGGTTTGGCAGGATCCAAGCCACAAAAATGATGATTATGCCCAAAATACAGTATCTTTTCCAAGTTCTCCCAATCCATCTCCCACAATCATTCTTTACTACAATAAAATCATTGATTTCGAGATTTATATGGGCCGGGAAAAACCCCAGACTTAAACATGCACAACTTACCTAACCCAAAGAAAAAGGGGGCCGAAGTCTTCCCGATATTTATCTTTACTATATATCCACACACTTAGTCCGAATTCTTGCTTGGACACTAGAAAAAACGAAAAAAGAATGGTGTATACTGGAACAACAGTTCTTATCATTTCCCTTAGAAAATGCACTATGGTCAAAGGAAGGGCCTACTCTAAGGACAGTAAAACAACATCCCTTGATATATGTGACTTTAAGGGCATGGCATAAAAATAAGGAAACCTATAAGCTTACTAGCACTCCCTATGTCCTACAACCCCTCACATTAAATCCCAATTTTACCCCAGGATTGGAAAAAGGATCTTTTGATAGATGGGCATCATGGGAGAATCAACCGACCAGATTTAAAGACTTTCTTAAAGATAATAGAATAATCACATTAGCGGAAATTCAAAAAAAATGGGGACCCCATCCGAGGGACATATGGAATTATAACCAAATTTATCATTTCCTACAAGCTAATAAGCCTCAGAGATGGAACAGACCTTTGACTCCATGGGAGCAAATCATGATAGGCTCAAAGATGATTAATAAACCACTCTCTAAAGCATACAGGTACTTATTGAATGCCATGCCCTTACCACCCAGGGCATTTTGTAAAGCATGGGACAAGGAACTTGCCACCGAAATATCAGAGGAAACCTGGGACAGAATCCTCAGCACCATGCACAAAACATCCAGAGCATCGAGAACAAACGAGGCGATCTTTAAGCTGGTAACGAGGTGGCATTACACACCGGCAAAATTAAGTAGAATGTACCCCAACAGTTCTGATTTATGCTGGAGATGCACAAGCCACAGAGGCACTCACACACATATCTGGCTGACTTGCCCCAAAATACAACAATACTGGTTGGATATTCTGGGCGCAATAAATCACATTACGAAATTCAATCTTGACATTGGAGACCCTGCACTAATTCTACTTAATGTCCGCCTACGTAGTAATGCCACCATTTCAGACCCTCTCACGTTACATTTATTACAATCTGCGAAATCGATCATTCCAAGAAAATGGAAATCTACAGACCCCCCACTATTCACAGAATGGCTAGCCAACACAGAGGATATTAGGCAAATGGAGGAAATAACCTTCATGATACACAATAAAAGTCACCACTATAGGAAAATATGGACCCCCTGGATAGACTATCTAAGATCACTATAAAACATTATCAAAAAACAGCCACCCACATAGGGCACTCTAGAAATAAGATTTACAAGGTATAGACAATCGAATACTTAATGGAAAATGTAGATATGACTTGATGACAGCTTGCCTGAAAATGAAACTGTATAACAATGTAAAGACTAACATTTGCAATGTTCCCCTCCCTACCCCTCCCTTTTTTCCTTCTGTACCCCCTCCCCATATTTACAAAATGATAAATAAAGAATTTTCAAAAAAAAGAAAAACTCCAATTTTTCTGGGGAACAATAACAAAAAAATAGAGTTCTGGCGAAAACCTATTTGTAAATCTATTAGAAGTCTATTTGTAAATTATCTAGAAGTAAGAAAAAATCCAACTTTATCTCAAAATTGCTTAGTACTGTAAATGTGCCCCTAAGGGGCAGATTCATCAAAGTACGAGTTCAAATCCTGAAATGGGTAAAATTCAGATTAGAGCTGAAAATGTCACGAAAATGCTTATGAAAAAAATCGTAATAGTCACGATAATATTGTATTGCCGATATGAAAGTCATGAAATTTTCGTATCCGAACGATCGTAGACGGCGGGAAAACCTTTCTGACTTTGATCCTTCGGTGCATGATTTTGGAAGCCTCCCATAGGGCTCAATGGCACTCTGCAGCTCCAACCCGGCCCAAGGAAAGTCTCCCATAGGGCTCAATGGCACTCTGCCGCTCCAACCTGGCCCAAGGAAAGTCTCCCATAGGGCTCAATGGCACTCTGCAGCTCCAACCTGGCCCAAGGAAAGTCTCCCATAGGGCTCAATGGCACTCTGCAGCTCCAACCTGGCCCAAGGAAAGTCTCCCATAGGGCTCAATGGCACTCTGCAGCTCCAACCCGGCCCAAGGAAAATCTCCCATAGGGCTCAATGGCACTCTGCAGCTCCAACCCGGCCCAAGGAAAGCCTCCCATAGGGCTCAATGGCACTCTGCAGCTCCAACCCGGCCCAAGGAAAGTCTCCCATAGGGCTCAATGGCACTCTGCAGCTCCAACCCGGCCCAAGGAAAGTCTCCCATAGGGCTCAATGGCACTCTGCAGCTCCAACCCGGCCCAAGGAAAGTCTCCCATAGGGCTCAATGGCACTCTGCAGCTCCAGCCCGGCCCAAGGAAAGTCTCCCAGAGGGCTCAATGGCACTCTGCAGCTCCAACCCGGCCCAAGGAAAGTCTCCCAGAGGGCTCAATGGCACTCTGCAGCTCCAACCCGGCCCAAGGAAAGTCTCCCAGAGGGCTCAATGGCACTCTGCAGCTCCAACCCGGCCCAAGGAAAGTCTCCCATAGGGCTCAATGGCACTCTGCAGCTCCAACCCGGCCCAAGGAAAGTCTCCCATAGGGCTCAATGGCACTCTGCAGCTCCAACCCGGCCCAAGGAAAGTCTCCCATAGGGCTCAATGGCACTCTGCAGCTCCAACCTGGCCCAAGGAAAGTCTCCCATAGGGCTCAATGGCACTCTGCAGCTCCAACCCGGCCCAAGGAAAGTCTCCCATAGGGCTCAATGGCACTCTTCAGCTCCAACCTGGCCCAAGAAAAGTCACGATAATGAAGCTTGAATGAATCTGAAAATTTCGTACTCAGCACGACAAATATGATTTTGTCGCAAAAAATACGCACAGTACGAAAACTTGTGCCCCTACGTGTCTAAGAGACTGAGTGTAAATAAACTGAAGAAACAAGGAGGCTGAGCAGTCCCCAAAAAATTATTGTGAGTACATGGGTGACCCAAACCTATGTTTGTTTTTACTGGTAGCCCACAAGGGGCCCAGTGTAGTGAGGGTACTCAACAAGTGTGTGAAGGTAGCGCCCAGTGGGCAGGATTTATATTTATGATGTGTGCTTTGTATACTAAAATTGACACCCATGTGTTTAAATAAACTGTCTTAATGAAAGAAAGTGTCTGTTGTGGATCCTACAAACAGGGCCACTTTAAAGTGGACCTGTCACCCAGACATAAAAAGCTGTATAATAAAAGCCCTTTTCAAATTAAACATGTAACCCAAAGTCATTTTTTTATTACCACATCCATTCCCACTATATAAGCATTTAAAAGTCCCAGCTGTCAATCATATATTGGCTGACCCGCCTCTATGCCTTAGGCATAGGGGTGGGGCATACAGTTACTTTCACTTTCAGTTCAGAACTTTTTAGATGTCACTGCACTCCTCACATTCACCTTCCCTCCTCACCATCTAATTGTGTAACCAGTGCATGGATATGGGTATCAGGTCCCCCATACTGGCACAGAAACAAGATTTTAGCATGATACACAGCTTGCCTTAATAACACTGTCCACAAAATGGAGCCTGTCTGTTTTCTGCAATGGTGAATTCCAGTGCTGAAGAAAATAAGTTTCAAAAAATTTCTATTGTGTAATTGAAGTTTATTTTGCTTGACAAACACAATAGAAAATAATTTGTAATTATTTCTTAGGGTGACAGGTCCCCTTTAATGCACCAGTGGGACCAGGAGATCTTATTGGTGGGTCCCCACAGCCAAAAAATACTCTAAGTAGGTAAATTTGATATAAGATGGCAGACAATACAGAAATGACCATTGCTTACTAAAGTAGACAGGTGAGCCACCCTCGGCCTACAGTCATGGAAGTGAAAAAGTTATACAGCACAAGAAAAAAACAATGTAAAAAAAGTACAATAAGCCCATGGAAAGTATTTGTTGTAGAACTTCTTAAAGATGAGCAAAATGTGGAGTCTCTCATTCCTGGGATGGGGATCTTCAGTCAAACGTTATACAGACAAAGGTCTTATGGAGCGACCCCTGACCTGGTAGGCCCTGGGCAATTGCCTCTTTTGCCATTTTAATAAAATGGCCCTGCCCGTAAGCTTACAATATCCCAAAAGTTTTTTTTTAAATATTCTGAGGTTCTTATTAAATATAAAAAGGTGTAAAAAGATCCTTATACTTTTATACTTGTTTTGCTTCAGATATTACAAATTCTGGAATGTTGTTTCCATTTACTGACAAGCAAAACTTACAAAGGAGCAAAAAAAGATAGAATGGTGGTGATGAGCAAATTTTTTCACCAGGCATGGATTTGCTGTGAATTTCTGCATTTCCCCATTGGCGGATTGTTTTGTGAAACTTCAGCGAAAATCTGCAGTGTGGTGTGCAGTTGTGGTCCCATCAAATTGGGTGCGGTCGGTGGAAAAAAATGGGGGTGACAAAAAATAAGACATGGGCAGCAAAAAAGCTGCTGGGACACTGGTCCGTTCCACTCTCCCCACCACTGGAGATGCTCATTTCACTAACTTACCACTAACTCCCACTGGCTACAGTGAGCTCCACAATTCTAACCTTCCACTATTAAGGAATATTCTTTTTTAAACTAAGCTACTTTATTAGCATTTTCTTGTTGTACGGGTGCTATAAATTAGGCCTGTTGCCTCCTCTCATTGAAGGATAAAGTGGACATAGTTACATAGTTAAGTTGGGATGAAAAAAGACCAAATTACATCAAGTTGAAACCTTCCAAGCGAACCCCAAGGCAGATGCATAGACCCATACCAACCTATCTATGCGCTCACATACATAAACTATTTATACCAACATCAATACATCCTGTGTGGGAGAAAATGGACACCTACCTGTGTAGACTTAAAAATCTGAGGATGTAACTGCAGTTTTCAGCGATACAGAGTGAGTGGAAAACTCATACATGGGCTAACCAGGCAAACTATCTGCCCAATCAGCCTAGATTATGTAAGGAACCACTCATTTTATGGAGCCTTCCTATCAAAACAAATTGCCTCTTGCACCATGATTGGCCGATGGTGCATCAGTGGATTACATTTTCTAACCTGCCTGATTCTGGATCCTACCAATATTTAGAATATATGCATATTGGTTGGGCATTGCAGAGATCCATGTTTGTATAAATAATCACACAAAACTTGGTTCCATGTGATATTGTTGGTTCATGTATGGGCAGTTAAACAAGTCCGGGAGTTTGAGCAATCCTTATCAAGGGCAAAGAGTTATATGTTCATTAACTGTAGTACTCACAGCCCCTGAGGAATTACAGTAACGATAAAAAAGGAGGTTTTAATCTACTAGAACCCAGAATACAGTAGATTCATAGACCAGAAAAAGAGAGAAAGAGGTTTTGCCATTTCAGACTGGCTACATATCAAAGAAAAAAAAGAACCAATGTGTTGTTAAAATTAAAATAGGACAGGAGAACCTAGAATAAAAAATACAGTCAATAATAGAATTAATAATTCTAAAATAATTCTAAAACCAGTAACCAAAACAATGAACTTGTTGTGTAGGGTCTGAAATTTATGACAATAATTATTGTGTTGAGTAGGAACTGGGACATGTGACATTCAATTTTCACCAAATTTTCAATCTTGCAAACTTTTATTGCTTATATTTGTTAAAAAATGTTCATTCCATTACACAGTAGCAAAGCTAATATTCTTTGCTAGAAACAATTGGATAAACACAAAATGATGCCAATGTAATTGTAGCTGACTATTTCTGATAAACCACATTGGTTAACTTTATATTATACAATTAAATTCACAAATAAGCAGATTTAGAAAAAGTAGCGCATTTTAAAAAAAACAGATCAAATCCCTAAAGAATTCCTGTTACTATACAGTTACTATAACAGTCAGAGCATGGCTGCTAAAGGTATATAAGGAATGAGTTTATAATATACAGTATATGTAGAACAGGTTTAACACTGAAGCAGCTTGTTATACTGATGGAAACGCAGCTATGTTTGAAATCCCAGGTAAGTGCAGATTATAGGTACATGAGATCTATTGTATATTGTGTGTTGAAGGAATTGTGTCATGATATTAATGGTGTACTTTTTATTTCTAAATGACACTATTAACATTGCAGATAATTCATTTTACCATTTCAAATTGTATTCTTGAACCAACAACTTAATTTTTTAGCTGTAATATTGGTGTGTAGGCAGCCATGTTAGTGTATTGTGCCTGATTCTAAAGATCCAGCACTTCATAATAGAGCTGTTTCAGATAATGTATTGTTTGTTCTACTCAATGCATCATCAATATGACCCAATTAACATAATAGCAAAACAGGGTTTATCTTTCTTGGGTGATGTTCTACCACAAGGTAAGGGATGTGAGCATGTTTAGCAATGCAAACAAATTTTGAACTCATTTTCATATCTACAATCCTGAAATCTCCTTCAGCCATCAGGAAACATGCTTTTTTGGAAGGATAAGGGGGTCTGGGTTGCCAAAAATCATTGCCTCTCATTGTATTTAATGTATTCTAGGTGCCACTACCCTCTGTTCTCACTGTATTTAATGTAGTTTGGGTGCCTTTACTTCTGCTCCTTACTATATAACATTTCTAGAATGTGAAGTTATTGTTCAAAGTGGTCAATGTACCATTATTTACAAGTGCATACTGTGTATATATCTATATATCCTTTACTGTACAAGCTAATTAAGGCTAAATGCACATGTATTTTTGAATAGCGGTTTTGTGGAACTTTTCCCCGGTGGTGAAACATGGAAACTCATGGCGAACATTTTTCACTCATCATTATTTCTGATGAAGATGCAATAGACTTCAAGTTTGTACTTGTACTATACTAAATAACCCATAGCAACAAATCAGATATTTGGAATTAAACTCCATTAGACCAATAAATAATTGCTAATTGATTATAATGATTTATGGGGCCAAAGCAGTTTGTATCCATTGTAGGGGTTCACTCAAATGGCAAAAGTGGCAATATCTTTTTCACAGAGACAGTGACACCCAGTGTAACTCCAAGCAGGACTGTTTTTATTCACAGCAGGGTTTCCATAAATCAGGATCCTTTTTTTTATAATTTCATACAGTATATACAAGCAAACAAATAAAAGCACAGACCAGTCCGCTGGCATTCTGAATAGGGCTGCTGGCTGTGGGAAGTGGTGCACAGTCCCTATATAGGTATCTTACATAATACATCTTGACTGGGTGCTTTGGGTGTCTAATGACCTATATCTGTATATAGTATAGTGTAGTTTAGTATAGTATAGTATAGGTCCATAAATCCAATGTTATTTTGCCAAACACATAACCCTTGGTCTATGTCTATCTCCAAATTAACATTCTCAGTTACATAGTTACATACACCTTACATCAAAGCAGTTGTTATGCATACAATAGATAAACGCCCCATAGTGCATTTCTCTATTTCCTTAAATAGCTTTACCATTTTTGAGGCCCTTACAAGCTGTGCATCCTTCCTTCTGATGGTGAAGGCAGTGATTCTCCTTTATTTGCAATGCACACCTACAGTAGCACTCAATGTGCTGCTGTTCTATACATGCAGGCTTGTATTCACATATCACACTCCCTTCAGATGGCATCCATTTTGTGTTTTTAAATCTATAGTACTATGTACATAATACATAAATTGAAAAATACAATCCTTCAAAACCCCCCACAGGTCCATATTAAAGGAATACTATACCTACGAACAATGTAAGTGTATAAATATCATATTGCATAATACAGCCCATATATAAAACCCTGCTTGATCTAAATATGCCATTTTCATAAAAATATACTTTTTTAGTAGTATGTGCCATTGGGTAATCCTAAATAGAAAACTGCCATTTTAAGAATTAAGGGCCGCCTCCTGGGATCATAGGAGTCACAGCGCACATAAATAAGCCAAGGCACACATACATGCTAGGCCCTATCAGCCAATGAATGAGTTCTGCCTTTTGCTCCCACACTACTTCCTGTTACAGTTAGAGCTGCATTATTTCCTGTCAGCTGATCTCTGAGGGGGCACACAGCCCATCACTAAATGGCAGCTCAAGGGAAAAGATGTAAAAGAGCAATATTTACTGTACTATATGTACTGTGCTATATTACCTGGACAGGTGAGTGTATTCCACATGTTCAGTATCTGTATATTAGACTTATTTCTACAGAGAAGTTACAGTAGCTACCCAACACAGGTTAGAGTGCCATAAAGGGGATGATGGGAGTATTCAATGAATTATTTAAGGAACTTGATGGGGTAAGAAGGGCAGAAAACTTAACAATAGATTCCCATCAGAAATACTAAAAGTGATACATATTAAAGAGGGGATTCATAGAAAGTTCATGGCACTTCTTAACACTATGAACATGCCTCAGCATCTTTAAGGCCCACCTTTGCACTAAATAGCCATAAATATCTCATACATTTTTTTTTTTTGCTCGCAGTAAATAACATGCTTGAGAAAACTCAAATAGTAGCTCTTAACTTGGGGGGTGAAATGTAAGATGTTTTTGCTCTTTGCACCCTGTCTTCCGTACTAGTTGATTTGGAGCTGGATCTGAAGCACAGAGACCTGTATCCAGCCCCATGGACACTGTGTGTGGCAGCACTGTATTCATTAGGAGCATAAGCTCCTGCCCCTTTCCTACACCCCTAATTTTGGCTCCATTCAGACGTGCAAACTAGGGAGTGGCAGTGACAGAGACAACAATGGTGCCCTGTTCTTGCCGGCTGCCCTATAAAAACAGAGCTGATTTGTATATGCCGATGCCACATTCTCCGTCTTTGCACCCCATGGTGCTCTTGCACTCCGTGGCCAACTTTTTGGGGCATCTATGATCTGAACCACCATCCACCCTTTATGGGCAAAAGTCTTGGATATGGACATCTTTTTGCATATGGGATAAAGCAGAGAGAAAGATAGTTAAAGACATATTTCATAAGATTATTTCACAACAAGCTATGACTAGCCTCCAGTATTGGTAGTGAGATACTGAAACTGAACATTTTTATTCCTCAAGGTTAATTTTCTATGCCTTTTTCATCTTAGATTTCCCTTACATATTGTTCAGTGCTCCGTTTGCTGCCATTGCAGTGTCTTTAGTCTTTGGAACCCTGCTGATGGGAGCCCAACATGAGCCCAACAAGTCATCTGCCTGTGCACTGGATTCCCAAGGCAGCACTGGCTATCGGCAGGAAGGTGACATTATTTTGGGGATTCTTATTGAGCTTTTCTTATTGAAAAACACTGGCAGGGTAATATTCACAGAACAGCCTTCCAAACAGGTTAAATGCTCTAGGTAAGTATTGTTAAGAATGAATGTATTCCCAACAGTGTTTCCAATCTATGGCAGTTGTTTTTAATTTCTCCAGGATACAGGATCTCTCTGATCATACAGTTTGAATCTAAAGTGTTTCATGGAGTAATCTTAACCTTTTCCAACACACAGGAGAAGTATCAATGAAAACACAGTCTAGGATTTAGAAATGTACATACTCGCTGGATGCAAGTGCAAGAGAACTAAAGGGCACAAAATGGTGCTCATTTACACAACCCATGTACCCAAGGCATTTCTGCACCTCACCATATTAAGTGTTAAGGAACAGTGCCCAGAATTGGCTGAATGATGTGCCAGCCAGGGGATAGGGCAGGGGATGCCTATGTGCCACTATCACCCCTTATAAATACAGTGCTGCCAAATGCAAAGATCTGCACTCAGAGTGCAAAGTGTGTAGCAGGGTGCAAAAGTTTAAGAAACATGCCCTGCATTAAAGGCACTGTGTAAATGAGTACTATCGGGTTTTAGGGTAGGTGTACATGTAGAATCCCTACTCCGTGTTTACTATTTGTTTTTATAATGATTTTACCCCCAACCCCACATTATACTGTACTTTGGTGTACCCCATGTTGCTCTCTGGCCTCATATCCTGTCCCTCGGCTTGTGCTTATTTTAAACTGCACTTCTTAGATTCCAGCAGTAGCCGAAGCTTGCAGTAGTTACACAACAAATGCATGCCCCTTAGTGCTCATTTAACAGGACTTGTGCCCCCCGGGGTTACTGCTCATTCAGTGGAGCGCTGGATTGAAAATTTGACATTCGGTGCATAAAGCAGCATTAAGAGATGCAGCCCAGTCTGTAGCACTATGTATGGAAAGTATGGAATTAGTGTTTGAACATATCTGTACTGTTCCTGGAAAGACATTTGGAGGAAGTTCGTGAAAATGTATTGTTTAGAACTGGTCTTACATGTATTTGGCAAGGTCTGAACTTAACAGATTCATGTGTAGCCCTTTCTTGGCACACTTCTGCAGAAGCTGGATTACACTCACTTCTTTGGGCTGTGATTAGTTCAGAAGAGCATGAATTCTCTTTGCATACATGTGAAAGGTACTGGTAACTGAAAAATGCAAAAAAAAAATAAACCCTGCTTTGGGAAACCCGTGTGGTCCTGGAGGAAATACCCTTTCCCACTTCAGTCCTGGCAAAGTCCCTTCCCCAGAGCCCTTTCAGTTTCCCCAGGTAGTACTACCTGCCCCAAAACAAAGTATCTCTCCCTTTGGAATAGGCAGTTGCCCCCACCTAGCAGGCCATGAGAAACACCTGTCTTCAAACAGGGGACACACACACTAAGTAGACCTCTTTCTTCATAGTCTGGAGCTCAATGCAAAGGAGAGCACAAGTGGCTGGTTACTCACTCCGGATTTGGTTCTTTCTGGCTGGCAATACAGCAGGGACTCCCTTTATAACCTGCTGGCCCCACTCCTGATTTTTGGCTCCGAAGCCAGACACTCCCTGGGTCCTCCCTTTCTCCCAGAAGTGCACTGGGGCTCCCAGCCAATCAGGTTTCTCCCCAGTCTGTAACCGGGCTGGATGATGTCACAGACAGAAACACAGGGAAAAGGGTTCTCTGATCCCCTTCACTTGGTGACATGAAAAATGTATTTGTCCTGGAGCACAACAAATGGATCTTCAAAGGGGCCTGTGCAGAGTGATGTTCCATAACTAATGGAATCAGCCCAATCAGTTTCTGTCCCAGTGTTTTACCTATACATAGACTAACATAAGCAGACAGATAATCAAGATTTATAGATCACTTTTGGGCTTTATTGTGGGGTGGGGGGTGGAATCAGAGCCAGACTTAAACAAAAATATTATTTGATGTGTCTTTGGGTTGAACCCTTTTAGTGTCGGCAGAATTTTCACATTTCACGTGCACTATGCGCAGAATGTTTTTTTGAACATTTTGTGCTCTCTCAGTGTTTCTGTATTTTCACTTCTAGAACAAGATTTTGAGCTTTAAATACAAAATAAATAAGTAAAAAATGAAACATGGTTTTTCAACTGATTTGGAAAGCCTAATGTCTCTTGAACAAGCTGGTATATATGATATGTATAGTCTTATGGAGATTTCTGACTTCCATGGATCAAACACTCCAACCAGTAAATTACCGAATTTATATAGCATTACAGCAGAATACAGCTTACTTTAGATTCCAAAGCAAAAATCCTGGGAACCAAACATTTTTCAAAATGACACATAAAAAAATAGTTCAGTTTTTGATGTACATTGCAGAAGTGATTGACAGACGTTGCTAATGGTTTGGCTGTTTAGTTGTTTGAGGCATAGTTACTATTGTGATTGTTTAACTGATGAAGTAGAAATGCTACTCATAAAACCTGTTTCATGAATAACTTGTACTGGTTGAGGAACATGTTGGTCTGCATTGCACTTTAGTTGCTTAGTTCATGTAGGGTGAAGGAGAGTCATCATATTTATAAATAACAGCAATCCTTCTCTACATGACTATAATTGCAAGACCTGTAATCCCGAGTCAGCTCACCTCTTATCTATAAGACAAACAGGCTTAGGGTCTTTTCCTGCAGAGTTCACTGCTGCTGTATTCCAGTAAGCTGGGTGCTTATACAGTAATTTAATCTCCAAAGAAGTGATCTCCAAAGTGGATGACTGGGAACAAAGAAGATGACAGTAGAGTAAATGCCCCTGGGTCATTTTGTTTTTTTAGAAAGAGTTAATTCAGGCTGGGGTAAAAGTTCAGCAATTATAGTCACTGGTGGGTACTAATTGTCACCGTCACAGTGATTGTACCATTTTTTTCCCTTTAATATTGTAAAATTTCCAAAGGTCTTGTGCTTATACTGTTTAAATTCAATGTGGATATAAAATCTTTATTAACATTTTTTTCTTCCATACAGCTATTCACTCCAGTATTATCGTCATTATCTGGCAGCCATATTTGCCATTGAAGAGATGAACAAGAACCCTGATATTTTACCAAATATCACTTTAGGGTTCCATATTTATAACACATGTTCCAGCGAGAGATTGGCACTCACAGATGTATTAAGTATATTAACTCAGAGAAGCCAATATGTCCCTAATTATAGGTGTAACAATAAAGGCACGGTGGGAGCATTTGTGGGACACTTGTTCTCCTCACTATCACATGCAATGTACTTGCTCCTTGGGATATTCAGATATGCTCAGGTGAGAAACTAACTTTTAAAACATGCATTTGCTTATTCCTTTGTCAAAACATATGACACACACCATATTTTATAGTAGAAAACTATTTTTTCAAGACTCCCACTGCACTATCCAATCCTCCTAAAGAGGATGCTTTCAGCCAAACACAGCCGACCAGAGGCAGGTCCAACCTTGTTTTCATATAACCCAACTGTCCTGCTCAGTGTAGAAAATAGTAAGTTATGGTAACTAAGGAAAGTTAAGACCCAAACAGGCTCAAAACCTATGGTATTAATGAAAGAAAAGTTTACTTAACGTATAAGGAAGAAGGAAATTCAGTTTAGAAGCAACACAAATGAAATGCAAACCCACTTCCACCCACAACCAAGAGGGAACCCATGACACAAAAATCTCTTGGAGAAGAAGGCAATGCAGTAGCTCTGGAAAAATCTGCCACATTACTAGAAGTCTTTTGAATATTAGTATTCCTTTGACCAATCTAGAATGTTATTATTGGCCATTCAGTACACCAAACCTGTGGGATTCTTTGGACACATCCCAGAGCATCATATGTCAGCCGTCTCTCTTCCTGTACCTAAAATTCTCATCACTAGGAAGCACTTTCTTACTATACTAAGGGGCCCATTCATTAACGTTTGAATGATAATAATTCACATTTTTTTTAATTTTTAGAACTTTGCGTTATTTTCACGATATTTTCGTTAAGCTCAACTGATTTTTCATGGTTTGTGTTCATTTCCGTGACAAAATTGTATTTGTCGCAACGACTACGAACATTTCGGATTTCATTGAAACTTTGGTATCGTGACTATCTTTTGGCCAGGTTGGAGCTGCAGAGTGCCATTGAGCCCTATGGGAGACTTTCCTTGGGCCGGGTTGGAGCTGCAGAGTGCCATTGAGCCCTATGGGAGACTTTCCTTGGGCCGGGTTGGAGCTGCAGAGTGCCATTGAGCCCTATGGAAGACTTTCCTTGGGCCGGGTTGGAGCTGCAGAGTGCCATTGAGCCCTATGGGAGGCTTTCCTTAGGCCGGGTTGGAGCTTCAGAGTGCCATTGAGCCCTATGGGAGACTTTCCTTGGGCCAGGTTGGAGCTTCAGAGTGCCATTGAGCCCTATGGGAGACTTTCCTTGGGCCAGGTTGGAGCTGCAGAGTGCCATTGAGCCCTATGGGAGACTTTCCTTGGGCCGGGTTGGAGCTGCAGAGTACCATTGAGCCCTATGGGAGACTTTCCTTGGGCCAGGTTGGAGCTGCAGAGTGCCATTGAGCCCTATGGGAGGCTTTCCTTGGGCCGGGTTGGAGCTGCAGAGTGCCATTGAGCCCTATGGGAGACTTTCCTTGGGCCGGGTTGGAGCTGCAGAGTGCCATTGAGCCCTATGGGAGACTTTCCTTGGGCCGGGTTGGAGCTGCAGAGTGCCATTGAGCCCTATGGGAGACTTTCCTTGGGCCAGGTTGGAGCTGCAGAGTGCCATTGAGCCCTATGGGAGACATTCCTTGGGCCGGGTTGGAGCTGCAGAGTGCCATTGAGCCCTATGGGAGGCTTCCAAAATCATGCATTGAAGTTTCAAAGTCAGAAAGGTTTTCGCCTTTTTTATGATCGGTCGGATCGCAACCACAATATTTTCATACAACCACAACATAAATTTTCACCCAAATTATCGTGGTTGATCCGAATTTTTTCCAATCAAACTTTTAACAAACCGAAATTCGTGCTTTGATAAATCTACCCCTAAATGTACAATTTTGCCTTGCTAACTATTTTGCACTTCGCACAGTTCACTCTGCATTGTGCTAATTGCTGCAGGGCTCCCCCCCCTCTGAATAGAGTGTTGCCATGTTAGACAGTCCTTTATCCAAGGGAGTGGGTGGGAGGCATGTGGACATTCCTCTCCTGTCCTCGTCAGTCAGATGTGCCAATTACATATACATTTAAAAAAAAAAAAATCTGATCTAAAACCAATATATCTTTCCTTATAATATACTGCATTCTTTTCCATACTCTTTCTAACCTACCTTCCCTTTCATTTACATAGATTAGTTATGGTACTCAGGACACCAGCTTCAACGATAGAATACGTTTTCCAACATTTTACAGGATTATGACCAGCGAGAGCACTCAGTTTAAAACCATTTTCCACCTCCTCAAAACATTTAACTGGACGTGGGTGGGAATTTTAACATCAGATGACACTGATCGACATGAAAGGAATGAAAAACTGAAGGCTCAGATTATCGACAGCGGTGCTGCTTGTGTTGATTTTTTCATAGTAATCAAGGAGAAAAATCTTTCTGTCATACATGGCGCTACACAAATAATAAAAAGGTCAACTGCAAATGTGATCCTAACAGACATAAAGATAAGTTACTTTATCATGATTGCCTTAAGCTTGTCAGATAACGTTCATAGGAATATAATTTGGATATCTTTAAGTTCCATGTCAACTGTTGTGGTAAACTACCCACTATTAGCACTGAATGGCTCCTTATTGTTGATGTTATCCCAAGAGGAGATACCTGGTCTGCAGAAGTTCATTTACTCTGCAAGTCCCTTGAAATTCCCAAGGGATCCTATAACTGCCTCTCTGT
This sequence comes from Xenopus tropicalis, assembly GCF_000004195.4. NCBI lineage: Eukaryota > Metazoa > Chordata > Amphibia > Anura > Pipidae > Xenopus > Xenopus tropicalis. The sequence continues at coordinate 122,389,362 of NC_030684.2, read as the reverse complement.
GGAAATATGCATTTGGAGCACCAACTGCAAATGGGAACACTAGTAATTTAAATGACTTACTGAAAATCTATGAGATGTCTCCTTTGAACTTTAATGCCTACAGACTGACGTATAATATATACATATCTATTTATGCCCTGGGACGTGCTCTCCATGACATGTTTTTGGATAAAGTCATCAGCAGGCTGGGTTTTCCAGAATTCATGCCATGGAAGGTATTTAACAGTAGACTTGACATGACATAACATATATATTTAACAAATAGGTGATTGGCCAATACATACAGCTCACTTAGTACAGGTATAGGACCCATTATCCAGAATGCTTGGGACCAAGGGTATTCCGGATAACAGGTCTTTCAGTAATTTGGACCTCCATACCTTAAGTCTACTAAAAAATCAATAAAACATTAATAAAACCCAAAAGTATTGGTTTGCATCCAATAAGGATTATTTATATCTTAGTTGGGATCAATTACAGGTACTGTTTTATTATTACAGAAAAAAGGGAATCATTTAACCATGAAATAAACCCAATAGGGCTGTTCTGCCCCCAATAAGGGGTAATTATATCTTAGTTGGGATCAAGTACAGGTACTGTTTTATTATTACAGAGAAAAGGGAATCATTTAACCATTAAATAAACCCAATAGGGCTGTTCTGCCCCCAATAAGGGGTAATTATATCTTAGTTGGGATCAAGTACAGGTACTGTTTTATTATTACAGAGAAAAGGGAATCATTTAACCATTAAATAAACCCAATAGGGCTGTTCTGCCCCCAATAAGGGGTAATTATATCTTAGTTGGGATCAAGTACAGGTACTGTTTTATTATTACAGAGAAAAGGGAATCATTTAACCATTAAATAAACCCAATAGGGCTGTTCTGCCCCCAATAAGGGGTAATTATATCTTAGTTGGGATTAAGTACAGGTACTGTTTTATTATTACAGAGAAAAGGGAATCATTTAACCATTAAATAAACCCAATAGGACTGTTCTGCCCCCAATAAGGGGTAATTATATCTTAGTTGGGATCAAGTACAGGTACTGTTTTATTATTACAGAGAAAAGGGAATCATTTAACCATTAAATAAACCCAATAGGACTGTTCTGCCCCCAATAAGGGGTAATTATATCTTAGTTGGGATCAAGTACAGGTACTGTTTTATTATTACAGAGAAAAGGGAATCATTTAACCATTAAATAAACCCAATAGGACTGTTCTGCCCCCAATAAGGGGTAATTATATCTTAGTTGGGATCAAGTACAGGTACTGTTTTATTATTACAGAGAAAAGGGAATCATTTAAGCATTAAATAAACCCAATAGGGCTGTTCTGCCCCCAATAAGGGGTAATTATATCTTAGTTGGGATCAAGTACAAGGTACTGTTTTATTATTACAGAGAAAAAGGAAATCAGTTTTGAAATTCTGAATTATTTCATTAAAACTGAGTCTATGGGAGATGGGCTTTTCGTAATTCTGAGCTTTCTGGATAATGGGTTTCCGGATAAGAGATTCCATACCTGTATATGTCACAAAATTAATTTCAGAGTCATCTGGGTCATATAATGTTTGCTCCATCTATATAAAATATTTCATGTAAATAAATTGTATTTTAAAATAGCTCTTAATATATTCAGCTATTTGCTCCATCTATATGTAGTATAATGTGCAACAAAGTACATAAAGAAGAAATATGTAAAAGTAATTAAAGCTAAAGAAGACTAATCATTGCTTCTTGTTAATGGACAGAATCAGTTCTATTGTTTGCTTTGGAAAACCCAAAAGTTATGGAGACTAGAAAGAAAACTTTCCTCTTTAAAGCAATACTGTCACTGGAAAATATGTTTTTGTTTTTTTTCCAAAACGCATCAGTTAATAGAGAGCCTCCAGCAGAATCCTGCACTGAATTCAGTTTTTTAGCCATATTCTTCATTTCCCAGGGTTCCACAGCCATGTGACCTGTGCTTTGATAAACTTCAGTCACACTTTAGCTCAGCAGAACAATGAGAATTGAGAATAAAACTCAGTTGTAAGAAATCCAGGTCTGGCTTGGGACTCCTCCAGTTACATGGGAGTAGGAGAAACAATAGGTTACCTGAGCAGTTCTAATGTGTAGCGCTGGCAACATGTATGTGTGAGCGTAAAATGGAACTTCGACTGTAAACACAACAGGACCAGCGAGAGATGTAAATAAAGTATAATTTCTGTAAAAAGCTGCTGAATATATTGGCACTTTTGTAAATTAATAAAATGGACATGGAATTTGTCCCTATGGCATTTACATTTACTTTGCTGTCTAATATTAATATTGAATTATACTTAATTAAATCAGCAACAAATAATTTGTTTATTTTTGGCAGAAATAAACCCCCATAGTTTTTGTTGCTATCCTTTCTTCTCCATCATGGAGACTGCAGCATCAAAATACATTTTGCAAAGCCATTCTTGACCCTATTCCCATAAGCTGAGTTCCTTTCCTACAAGACATATTAGTGATAAAATGGGGACATGCCATGTAAGAAAATACATTCAAGATTGTAACTGTATTTTTTATATTAAATTACATATTTATTCTAAACATATTACTACTTTAGTAGCTGTGTTTTTTATCTGGGACCTTCACTGGAGGTCTATGCACAACCTTGTTTAGGCACCCAGGTGATTTACAGCACTGAAAAAGAATACTACAGTATACCTGAAGAGTTGGGTCTTCCAGTTCCGTAATTTGTAACTAAATCAGTTGATCTACAGCCCATGTATGTTAAGGATTTATAAGTCTTGCTTCAAATTTGATCAAGCAAAATAGTTACATAGTTACATAGTTACATAGGGTTGAAAAAAGACCATTGTCCATCAAGTTCAACCCATCCGAGTAAACCCAGCACACAACCTATACTAACCAATCTATACACTCACATACATAAACTATATATATACAACCAGTAATACTAACTGTAGATATTAGTATCACAAATGAAAGATCTGGTTTGACTGTAACAGCTGCTTATATGATTTATTGCTTTTTATGTTTTTATCCAAACCTAAGGAAAGTCTGACCAGGATTATAATGGAATGGTAAAAGTTAATATCTCTACATTTCTACAGCAATATATTAAAAGTCAGGGATCTGAACTGTGTGTTTGCGTGTGCATGTACGTAAGTGCAGAGGAAAGGGTGTGGCTAAATTGTAAACTGTAACAATTCTTTCTTGTTCAGCTTAACAGTTATTTGAAGAAAGTCAATATCAAGACCAGGTCTGTGGATGAAATATTCTTTAATGAGTATGGAGAAGCTCCAGGGCGCCTTGATATCCTTAATTGGAACATATTCCATAATAAAACAATAATTACTAGGAAGGTTGGGGGTTTTGACTCCTCGGCTTTTCATAAGGAAAACTTCATTATTTACAAGGAAAACATTTTGTGGGCTCCTCATTTCAATGGGGTATGTAAAGATATCAAGTGTTGACTCCCATGTACACTCCTTTAACTACCTTGTCTGTGTGTGCTCATTATAAGGTTTTTTTATGCTCAGATCCCCCATTCTACCTGCAGCAAGAACTGCCCTCCTGGTTCAAGAAAGATTTTAATCAAGGAGATGCCAACTTGTTGCCATAACTGTGTTAGATGCCCAGAAGGAGAAATATCTGACTCCGGTAGGAGTGTAAAACTGTTTGTTTATAATCATCACTGCACATATTCTGTATGTATGTATGTATGTATAATTTTATTTATAAAGTGCCACAAGGGTACGCAGCGCTGTACAATCTTACAATATACAGAATTACACACAGGGACGATAAGTGTTATAATAAATACAATAAATAAGTATAAATACACAGGGAATAAGTGCCATGTGGTATGAGACACAGTAGCAAGGAGGTCCCTGCCCCATAGAGCTTACAATCTAAGTGGTTGGGTAACATACAGGCACAAATTGGAAGGTAAGAGTGCACCAGGTATGGGCATTTGCCCTTAAGCGCAGGACTGGGCAAAATAATGTTTTAGTGCTCCAGAAGGTACAGTCTGAGTTTTATCTTAAAGAGAGTAGGTGAGTGTTCCCTACAGAGGGATTCAGGGATAGAGTTCCAGAGGTAAGGAGCAGCGAGATAGAAAGGTTTAAGACGAGAGTGCAGTGGGTGTGGCTGGTGTAAAAAGACGGAGGCTCTGAGAGGAGCAGAGGAGACGACCAGGAACATGTAGGGAGACCAGTGAGGAAATGTAGTGAGGAGCAGAGGAGTGAAGGGCTTTGGATGTTAGCAGAAGGATTTTGTAAGCTATCCTTTGCTTTACAGGCAGCCATGCTAGTGAGCTTAAGTGAGGCTGAGCAGGTTCCCTCTTAGGAGAGAGCAGGAGGATCCTGGCAGCAGAGTTTAAGATTGATTGCAGGGGAGAGAGGTGAGAGTGTGGGAGGCCGGTTAGTAGGAGATTGCAGTAATCTAAGAGGGAAAGTGTTTTAGCTGTTACTTGCGAAAGAAAGGAGCGTATCTTACCAATATTGTGGAGGAAAAAGTGGCAGGTTTTGGCAGTGTTATTAATATGGTTAGAGAAGGAGAGGGACTGGTCAAAGATGACCCTAAGGCAGCGTGCAGAATAAACAGGGTTGATGGTCATGCCATCAATAGTAATGGTGAAAGGAGGAGGAGGGCCAGGTTTGGATGGGAAGACCATGAGCTCTGTTTTAGCTAGGTTAACTTTGAGCTGGCATTGGTTCATCCAGGAGGAGATAGCCAGGAGGCAGTTGTCAATCCAGGTTTGAACATTAGTGCAGGGGTGTCTAAATATATCTGGATGTCATCTACATATAAGTGATATTTAAGACCAAAAGAAGAAATAAGGTCTCCTAAAGAGAGAATGTACAGGGAGAACAGCATACAGTTACATACTGTAACTGAAGATATAGTCCACCCTTTAAATTCCATTCTAAACCTCAAATAGGATGTTTTAATGTTGTCTTGGGGCAATTGACATGAACATTGCATCTCAGGGACTTAGCTGTAGGCCACAATTCGTTTAACTGACTTAAATCATATATGCAATTATAAATTCTAGGTGCTGTATAAAGAAAAAGCTGGTTTGTTAATATTTGATATAAAGCTTCTTCTTGCTTTCATCCTTTTGTAAAACATTTCTACTTTTATATAATTAGATATGGAAAACTGTGTGAGATGTCCTAAAATCCAGTGGTCGAATGAGCAGAGAGATAAATGCATCATGAAGACCTTGGACTTTCTCTCTTTCGAGGATCCTTTAGGGCTGTCTCTGGCGTTTATGGCTATTTTTCTGTCCATTTTAACAACAGCCGTTTTGATCATCTTTATAAAGTACAAATATACAACTATAGTGAGAGCAAATAACCGAGAGCTTAGTTATTATCTTCTTATCTCCCTGATATTGTCTTTTCTCTGTTCTTTATTATTTATTGGTTGGCCAATGAAGGGCACCTGTTTATTAAGACAAGTTGTATTTGCTGTTACCTTTACCTTCAGTATCTCCTCGGTGTTGGGCAAAACTCTTACTGTTGTAATTGCCTTCAGTGCTACTAGGCCTGGAAGCAAATTAAGAGGCTGGGTTGGTACAAGGATCCCAAAATGCCTTGTGTTGCTTTGCACTCTTGTAGAGATTTTTATCTGCTCGTTGTGGCTGATCATTTCTCCCCCATTTCCAGAGTATGACACTGAGTCCCACACAGCAACAATGATTTTGCAGTGCAATGAAGGTTCAGCTTTTGCTTTCTACACTGTAGTTGGCTATATTGCACTTTTGGCTTTTATTTGCCTCTTTGTTGCTTATCTTTCTCGTAATTTACCAGACATATTTAATGAAGCTCAGTATATAACTTTCAGCATGTTGGTGTTCTGCAGTGTCTGGGTCTCCTTTATCCCAGCCTATCTTAGCACCAAGGGCAAATATGTAACATCTGTGGAGATATTTGCCATACTCGCTTCCGGATCAGGACTTCTTGCCCTTATATTTGTACCCAAGTGCTATATCATTCTGTTTAAGCCAGAACTAAAACCTAGACTAGGTTTAATCCAATTAAAACATATGTAAACATTAACAATGAACTGAAAATGTACCATATATTACTGCTTAATATCAAATCATTTTAAAAATTACTTCTAATTAACGTAAGATGTTATGCTACAGTGAGATTTTGCATACCCACCCTGTATAAATACAAACTCAAAATTCTGCTTCTGGTGTCATGGTGTTAGCAGGTGAAAAATGGCTGCTGCAAGTAAGTAGATCTGGGTGGATTGCCAGAGAAGCACTGAATAAAATATATAAGTTCCAAGGAAAGAAAAATATGGCTTTTCAGGGAGCAAGTGTCTCTTATCGATTATGTTTAATTTTGGGGGCCTGCCATGTTCTTTAAACACCATTAGTTGTCTCTATTTAGATTCGTTCATCTACAATTTTATTTCCCAAAAAGTTTGGACTCCCATGCAAAAAGCACAAAGTGTAAATAAAAATGGCGCATCAGAATTAGGCGCGGTCATGGGAAAAAAACACTTGCACGACAAACGTGCTTCATGTTCTCATATCTCACAACATATCTCATATGCTGTGTGTTCAAACGCCACAATCAGTGCACACAACATAAACATTGCGTTTCCTCTGCATTCACCCATTATCAATATACATAGGACATTAAGACATTTTGGGGGTGATGTAATAAAAGGCCCAGGTGCATTAACCTATAGCAACCAATCAACAAGTAGCATTTACCTATTTAAAAGCAAACATCTTATTCGTTGCTATGTGTTACTGCACCTGGGCAAACTTAGTACATTTTATTGCATATGGAGGTTTGTGCATTAAGCTACTAAAAATATGCCCTCCAGCCAACACGAACGAAACGAGGCAAATGGAAGAAATAACTTGTATGATCCACAATAAAAGTTCGCATTATTGGAACATTTGGACACCCTGGCTAAATTACATAAATTCTTTATAATTCCTAAGTCAAATTCTGCCATTCTTATTAGCACATATTTTTGTGACAAACCAGCAATAACTTGTTGACAGCTGTTGCCTGACAATTATATTGTTAAGTATTGACAAGATGTATATATGCCTTGTTTCCCTCCCTTCCCTCCCCTTTTCCTTTCTGTACCCTTTCCCCATAAAGGCAAAACGTTAAATAAAGAATTGAAAAAAAAAAATATATATATATGCCCTCCCTTTAAACATCCTTTTGCAGTCCAGACCTATCACCCATTGAAGACATTTGGCACATTATGAAATGAAAAAATTGAAGACATTTGGCACATTATGAAATGAAAAAATACGACAAAGGAGACCCTAAACTGTTGAGCAGCTGAGAGCTGGAAATAAGCTTGTAGTAATTTATCCCTGGAGATAGTCAAGTGGGACTGATGATCGGTTTCTTGGATGGGCTGATGTCCACCTGAAACTCTCACATCATGAGATTGTTTGGTGCTTGAAAAACAATCCCTCTGGGGTTTGGCTTAGGTAGAATTGGAGTTTATGTCCAGGGATTGGCACGCTAACATTTCTCATATTTTTTTTTTTTTGTAAAAATTTGACTAAACTGATTTCCAGGAACGTCTGACATTTACCAACACATCTTAACTGAATAAGTCAGCGCAGGAAAAAGCAGAAGCACAAAAACCAGTGTTAAAAATCTGAAACTTCTAAAGCTTTGATGCAAAAGAAAGCTCTTTCAGGTAAAGGAAGAGACATCTGCCATTGACTTCTAAATGATCTCACCAAGTTTTAAATGGTGAATTTTTGGATTTTGGATTTTTAGCTGTTTGGACACATAGTAAATCTCAAAAAAGTCACAACATTTTTCCCCCATGACTTTTAGTGCTAAAAATGAGGTGGGGGGGGGGGGGGGGGAACAATGGTTAGTAAATGGCTGCCTACATTTCGCGATATCCTTAGGGGATCTTATAGAGATTACTTTGGCTTTTTAATCACAGTTGTGTTTAACAGATATTTACAGATATTTTCCCTCAGGAGTTCTAGGAATGGAGCCAGTGCATGCTGTCTTAGATAAATCCTCCTTCTTAATAAATCCTGAAAGATTTACATTGATTCACAAATTCTATATTGACTAGCTCTCTGGCTTTAAGCATTATGTCCTCTTTAGGGTGAAGACACACGGAGCTACTAGTAGCAGCTACTTATCTTACAGCTACAGAAATAGACTATACTGATTATTTACTGATAATTGTATCTATGTATGTTTAAGCAGAGACAATTCTCAGTATTGTCTATGGCAGGGTAATTTCTAGCATTTAGTAGCTGTGACAAGTAGCTGCTACTATGTAGCTCTGTGTGTCTTCACCCTTAATGCTTTACTAGTAAATATAACAAATTACATCTGTTCAAACATAATAGTTAACCTCTCAGGTTGGCATAATAACAATTAGTTTATCTACCATTACAATTGTGAGCAGTTAAGGTTGATAGAGACCCTTAATTCTGCTATTATTTTTCCAGGTGAATTGGTGAAAACATTTTTGCTAGGATATTTCTACCCTATTTGGTTTAGTTTCATTTCAAAGGTAAGAGCAGCAGAACAAAGCATTTCCAAAACCACTTTCCAAAACCAAATTCCACTGAATACAATCATTTTAATGTGGACATTGACATATTTTATAATAATATACTGAATTCCCCAAAATACAATGTTGTGGCAAGACATTCTACATTATATACATCGCTTCTCAATATTATCATCACTCATTCCCATTTAGAAGTGCTACATATGTTATTTGCACAATTATTCTAATTGCCAGACACAGGTAGCATTCTGCAGATAGATCCCAAAGGAAGAAAGCAGACACAAACCCAAGGGAGAACATTTTTTCAGCTTGTTTATGAACCCTTAAGCATTACATTACCCCATATAAACTGCATTATTGTTGGATTCTGAGGGGACCATCAAACTAAGCTGCCTGTGTTGGGGTGATCTCTCTTTCCATTCATTTTAATGCCCGATATGGACCCCAACATGAATAAGAAAAATGTATGCCTTCAATCTTCCAACAGACATGTCATTAGGGAGTAGCGATGAATCTGTCCTGTTTTGCTTCACCATAAAATTCGCAAATCAGAAAACAACAGCGAAACACATCTGCCGCGCAATGTTTTTGTCGCCCGTGCCTTTTTTTTGTAGCCCGCATCTTTTTTTTTCGTAGAACCGCGCCCATTTTGCACAACCCTGCCCAAATGTAATGCAACCCCACCCAATTAGAAGCGACCGCATCTTTTTTTGACACAAACAAATTTTTCCACTGCAAATTTTCAGGGAAGTTAGCCGAAATGTGGAAGTTTGCTGCAAATCCATGCCTGGAGAAAAAATTTGCTCATCATTTCATGTTGCCAAAAAATTCACAAAACGCTAGGAAAAATCACAAAATGGCGAAAAAAATTGTGAAACGCATTTGGCGTGCAAATTTTTGGGGGAAGGGTGTGCAAATGTGAGCCCGGCCATTTTTAGCCCTTTTTAACCCTTTTTATTTGAGCATTTCTAGGAATCATTTTTGGACACAACTCCCTTGTATTTTCTCAAAATGCAGTTCTTTCCAGTTTGATTACACCCAGATGCATCAAAACAAAGACCTGTGACATTTCTACAAATCAAGTGGAAGTGCAAGGGGCGTGTCTGGGCATCATTTACGCACTTGCAACGCACTCAGTCATAAATTATGTTTATAATATTTTAATATTGCTGATTTATATTCATTGGGGAAATTATATAACATTAAAAAAAAAACTAAATGTATTTATTGCTCCAGCTGCCAATGAAAAATGACATATTTTATCATTTGCATTAGTTGCAGTGTTTGTATTAAAAAGTTAATGAAAAGGTAGATATTGCTGTGCAAAATGATCATTATAAACTGTACAAAATGAAAATGAATATTGATTGCAATCATGCTTTCCATTATATACCTTTACACTAGTCATGAGTGAATCTGTCCCGTTTTCGCTTTGGCGAAAAATTTTCGGAACAACAGGAAAATTCACGAAACGGCGAACAATCCACAAAACGCGTTTGTAGCGCAACTTTTTTTCACGTGCATTTTTTTTCTGCTGCAACCACGGTCATGGCAAAATGGGTGTGATTGTGGCAAAATGGGCGTGGTCAAGGCAAAAAAAGATACACGTGAAAAAAAGTCCAATTAGACGTGACTGTGCCTATTTTGACGCAGCCACGACTTTTTTATTTACATGTGAATTTTTCAGCGGTGAATTTTCACTGAAGTTTTGCAAAACAATTTGCCAATGGCGAAATGCGGAAATTCACTACAAATCCATGCCTGGCAAAAAATGTTGCCATTCGTACTTTGCTATGAGTAATACATTGCCTTCTAGTTTGTTTTCCCAACAACAAGCATTATCTTTTCTACATGTACTGCTTACATTATATTGCCTTGATGTACAGTAGAGAAGTATTTTCTCTGTTTTACATCCTTGGTTTTAAATATATTCAACCTTCAACTTTCGCCCAATACTTGTGGGATGAAAAAAACTCAAAAATAGGCACTGATGTGACTAAAAGTCCTGTATTTTGTCTTAGTAGTAGTTATACTACTACTCTACACAGTGTCAGTGAACAGGTAGCTTAGTCAAAATTATTGATTAGTTGCTATGGAGTAACTGCACTAGTAAATAAGGCTGTTTGTCTATCTATTTATTTATCTAACTGTCCATCATTCAAAAATAATAATAGTAAAAATAGGTATTTTGAAGAGTGATCATTACCCTAGTATTTTCTTATTATAAGAGATTAATTGCATTTTATTCAGCAGTTACCTACATTGTAGTTCATTCGGAATCATTTTCTATGAAGATAACAAAATTAATGCTTTTATTGCTAATTAATTGTGTTGGGAGTGAGACAGCTAAGGGCACCTGTCAGTATCCACAGAGACTTAATATTTTGCTTTTTTTCTGTCCCCTGTGGATAAACAAGCATTCTATATATTATCACAGGCACGACTGGAAGTCTTTATGGCTTCTGAAATTGGTTATACAAAGATTGCGTTGTGGCACACTACACAACATACTCCATATTAACACCCGAGGTTAGTAATGTGCATTTTCTGTGTAATATTAGTAGATTTGAGTTTTTGAGGTTAGATTTTTAGAGTGGATTGTAATTTGAAAATACATTCTAGTTCTTATTTAAAAGACCATATAGAATCCATTGTGTTGTGAAAATCAGGTTATTTTTAGCCATGTTGTTCAGGAATGGAATTTAGTAAATGGCTGCAGAGATTCCTGTTATGAAAAGCCTGAGATATCAGTTTGGCTACTGGACTCCATATCCATATCTACCCAATATACTGAGTATGTTAAACTCACTAAATATACATTACAATGCAGGAGAACCTGTTCTGGATTTCATTGCATTATTTAGGTCAGTGATCCCCAATCAGTGGCTCTGGGGCAACATGTTGCTCTCCAACTCCTTTAATGTTGCTCTCAGTGCCCTCACACCAGGTATGGGATCCGTTATCCGGAAACCCGATATCCAGAAAGCTCCGAATTAAAGTAATCTGGTCTCCCATAGACTCCATTTTAATCAAATAATTCAGATTTTTAAAATTGATTTCCTTTTTCTCTGTACAAATAAAACAGTGCTTTGTATTTGATCCCAACTAACATATAATTAATGTTTTATTGATTTTTTTAGTAGACTTAAGGTATGAAGATCCAAATTACAGAGACCCCTTATTCGGAATACCCTTAGTCCCGAGCATTCTGGATAACAGGTTCTATACCTGTAGTTATTTTAGAATTCCTGACTTGATGGCAAGTTTTGGTTGAATAAAAACAAGGTGCATCTGGACCACATTCTGCTTTTTGAGAGTTCCTGTTGCTTTTTCAACTAATTTACTGTGAGTTATGTATTAATATATTTGGACCACCTCAAGGGCTGCCCTGATTAAGTCCAAACCATACTGTGTCTGAGTCTAGGTACTAGATGGAGGTTGAATTTCTAATATATATATTTCTTTCAAGTACTTTTTGAACATAAACTATTAAGATAGAGGGGAGAGAAAGGCAGAGATTAATAGAAGAGGAAGGTAAGGGAGAAAAAGAAAAAGAGAGGAAAAGTGAGAGAGAAAGAAAGATCAACCTTGAATCTTAACAAAAATAGCTACATGGAATGCATTTACTGATTTGCATTTAGTTCTTGACCAGTAATTGGAACCATTTAAGTAGAAAGGCCTCTGAGCTCCCAAACAGACCAGATCTCCAGGCACCTAGATGAATTGGCTTCATCTAGGATTTATAGACTAGAAGTAGCTCTTCTAGGTGATACTCTAGATGATGGGAGACCCAGTAGGAAGGGCATCAGGCTAGTATCTACTCCCTCATATGTCTACTGCAGGGGATTCAGAACACCAAAAGGTATCTCCAAAAGGTGGTTTTAAAGCATGCAGTCCCATCTCCATGGTGGTACCAATGTATTTGCTCTGCTCATGAATGACCATACAACAAATCTACCTCAATAAAGACCTTATAGAACACAGGTACTATTCAGATACTGAGGAGCCACTGTCCAAGATTTTGAATTTTTCAGCATCTTTTGTGTAGTGTAACCACAACATTACCTTCCTCCACACAACACTGTGAGGGCCCAGTTTATTCTTCAGAATAGCCAAAAGTACAGTTATGGGTTACATCTCTAAAATTTCGGTTGACAAGAGTCAGTAAGAGGACATCTTTGTTAAATACTCTGTGTGCTAGTGTTTTTCTCTTTTTATTCCTAGGTATTTCTGATAAAATCAAGTCAAGTATAATTAACATGGCAACAGTTACTTTTATCATCTGGAAGAAAACTTTGCATCTTTGACATGCACGGAGATTGTTGTTTACCTCAACAAATATTTCTCAAAATGACATTATTGATTAAATAGCTCAAATGGATTCTAAGGACAAAGTTACTTATTGATTTAAGTCATATAAATATTAGCGCTGGCTATGCAGCAGGAAAAAAACATGAGTGATCAAACCCTTGATAATAAAAATGCTCTGCCATCCTAATTGGGACAAAGAGAAGATCACAGGACATTAATATTGCAGCTCACCAAACAGCAGAATTCTATTTACTAACAATGGAAAGTAATCAATCGGTTAATGAGTTTATTATAGTGGGATTCACTCAAATCACTCAACATCAACAATTATTGAGCCTGTTGCTACTATTAGCTTATTTTATTATTATAACGGGCAATATGGTTGTTGCTTTAGTTATCCTTCATGATCATCGCCTCCAAACCCCTATGTACTATCTCATTTGCACCCTGTCTTTGATGGAAGTAAGCATCGTTTCATCGGTATTTCCTACATTTTTCCCCATTGTTTTATTAGGGAAGACATATATTTCATTTAGATGTTGTCTCCTTCAAATGTATGTGTTCCATTCATTAGTAATTGCTGAAAACTACCTGCTAAATGTTATGGCCTTTGATCGATATTTGGCCATTGTTCACGCACTTCGCTATCATTCTATCATGACGTCTAGGCTGTGTAAGATCTTGATCTGTGGGTGTTGGCTGTTTGGGTTTTTAACGCCATTAGTTTTGCTGATTTTGGTCTCAGGGATGCCATTCTGTGGGCCAAATGAAATTAGACATCTCTTCTGTGACTCTTCCCCACTTCTAACTTTATCTTGTGCTGAAAACTCAGTCAACATTTTCCTTGATTTAGCCATCACATCTTTTCCAGTATCCATAACTGCCTTTTTGATCATAATGACCTATTCAAAGATTTTCTTGGTCATACTGAAAATGAGAACAAATGAGGAACGAAAAAAGGCATTGTCAGTTTGTGCATCCCACATCATAACGGCCTTCTTTTTCTATGGAAGCGGAGCCTTTCTTTATTTTGAACTCCAAAACAGATACTCTTCAGAATATGACCTAGCAACTGCCATCCACCATTCTGTTCTCACCCCACTTTTCAGCCCTCTAGCATACGGCCTACCAAACACTGAAATCAAGAAATCGGTGAAGAAATTTTCAAAGAGACTTTTTAACAGAAATCTAAGAATTGGTTCTATGCAATTTAAATAAACCATGACTTACATTTTGCATTTGCTCTGCAAGAAACTTTTTAGAAAATGTATTTAATCATCCAAAAATCACTAAGTTCTGATATGCAACTGTTAATATAAGCACAAAAGATGCAATGTAATATTTTATACCATAATGCAGGGATCCCCAACCTATTTTACCCATGAGTCACACTCAAATGTAAAAAGAGTTGGGGAGCAACACAAGCATGAAAAATATTCATGAGGGTGCCAAGGGCTGTGATCAATAACTCTTATGTGGACTGGCAGCCTAAATGAGGCTCTGTTTGGCAGTACAACTGTTTTTTATGCAACCAAAATTCCTCCAATCCAGGAATTAAAAAATAAGCCCCTGCTTAAGGCCACTGGGAGAAACATACAAGGGGTTTGGGGAGCAACATTTGCTCATGAACCACTGGTTGGGGATCGCTGGCATAATGCATTATTCTTATTGAAATTGATTTACCAAGTCCTAATCTAAGGGGATAAAAAAGAATAATCTGATGACTAGTGATGGGCAAAATAATTCACCAGGCATGGATTTGCGATGAATTTCAGCATTGTTTTGTGAAATGGGCATCATAATTCGCCTCATTAAATAAGTGCCGCATGACAAAAAAGTAACCTGAATGAAAAAATTGTCGCCTGTGTCAAAAAAAAAATGATGCGTTTCAAAAAACAGCAACATTTTTGCTGTTTTAGCAAATTTCTTTTGCAAAAATCTTTTGAAAGATTCGCTCATCACTACTGATGACCTCAGTTTATAAGACTATAGACTATAACCTGTACCCTTGTATTGCTCCCTTTAGTTGCAACTAGGTATCTCTCTTCAGCTTCCTTACCAAATTTAGAAATAGCACTTTTCACCTTAATTCTGACTCTTAGCCATTTTTAGTAAGACACAGACATGACCTGTGACAAAGATTGCATCTGGTTATTAAAGAAGACCAAGGAGCCATTTGGCAGTCTCAGTGTCATAAACTTCCCTTGGAGGCTGTAGACCTCCTGTTGGGTGGCACTAAGTCAAGTGATATAAGGGCAATGCTCAGTATTGATTTTTTTTATGAATGCATGGATTTTATGACACAGTATATGTAGTTATTTTACACTTTTGTATTTAAGTATACTAGGAGGTAAATGTGGCCTATTTTTGATGTATCAATTATAACTGTTTATAAGTGTCTTAATTAGACTTTTGTATACACCTTATGTTAATTGGGATATTATTATTATTAGTATTATTATCCATTGTTATATTATCAATTTAATAAATGTAATTAAAATAATTTTTAATCTTGGAATTACAAGTTGTTTTTTTACACCTGCATGGAAAATCTGATAAATTTGATGCATGTACACATTCACAATATATGTTGTACCTGACACAATGGGGTTGATTCACTAAAGTGCGTTAAATAAGACGCGACAATTAGCGCGCACGCAAAAGGTTATCGCACTTGTGATAATTAGCGTGCATGCGAAAAATACCGTGCTGCGCGTGCGTGCGACACATTCACTCATCACTATTATTGAACAGTTTAAACAGTTTTCAGAAATAGGGTGGTTGGGATACAGAAGGAAGAGGAAGGGAGGCAAATACACAAAGCTCTAAATAAAAAGGAACCATAATGCTAAACATACTGTACATTCAAGGTCCAACCCAATCTGAACACAGTAAAATAAAGTAAGTACTGTATATACTCGAGTATAAGCCTAGTTTTTCAGCACCCAAAATGTGCTGAAAAAGTCACCCTCGACTTATACTCGAGTCGGGTGCCATGGGTCCCTCCAGACTAGCACCCTCTTTCCTTTGTGTGCAAACTAGGCCCCCCGCAACCAGACCTTCCAGTGCCCTGGCCTAGGCTCCCACTAGCAATAATTATTTCCCCCTCTATGTCCTCTGGGACCGGGTCTGCTGCCAGTTTGCCAATGTGCAATGAGCGTGGGGTAGTACTTTTATTGTTTTTGTTGACCCTCTTCTCCGCTTACAGAGCTAGTTTACTGTTTTTCTTTGAAATAAATATTTAAAAACATATACCCCACTGATGCCTCAATTAATGTTATTTTATTGGTATTTATTTTGATTATTGAAACTTTTCAGTAGCGGCTACATTTCCCACCCTAGGCTTATACTCGAGTCAATAAGTTTTTCCAGTTTTCTTAGGTAAAATTAGGTACCTCGGCTTATATTAGGATCGGCTTATACTCTTACTCACACTCTTATAATTTTTTTACTATGACCGAGCTTATCAGAAAATGATTGTTTGAAAGTATGATTTGTCCATCAATGAAAAGGAGCATTTCAAGAGATATCATGCAGTTGAAGCCCAAACCGGAAGAGGATGTGATGTATATGCTTTTGTATACACTGTTTTCAAGTCTTTTGTGTATCCTTCATTCAGTGCGAAGATTTTATTGCGAAACATTCAATTAAATAAAAGAAATAAAGTTACAAATATTTAACTTATATATCTTTGTGATTGCTTTTTCTTTTGGGCCACTATATATATTTACTTTGTACCAAAGAATGAATGGTCAGTACAAACACTGCCCCACACATATGCTGTTTCCAAAAGCAAATATTTTTAAACCTGCCCTGGTCAATTTTCTGACCAATGCTGGAAGGAAGATTGGCAGATGTACAATTGTTCAATGCACACCAAGCTTATGATAATTTGACACCAATAAAAATTGTCATTAGGTAGAGAAAAATCTTTACATGTATGGCCATCTTAACTCTTCAAATTTTGCAATTTTGTCTACTGTCAAACCATTCCTCAGGGGAAGGAGGGATAGTGGCTTTCCATTTGTTTGGGATAAGGCTTTTGGCAGCATTGAGTTGTTGCCTTTCCAGGACTGAATCAGAGACCTCTGTTGCATTACCTATGTCCCAGAATAGTAGAACTTGGGCTGGGGTATAAGGTTCCCTACCAGTATCTGTGTGCACATCTGTAGGATCACTGACCAGTAGTTCCTAAGCTGGGTACATTCCCAAGAAATATGCCCGTGTCTGACTTGTACCTCCAACATATGTTGTTAGCAGAGAAGTATATTAATTTCAGTTTGTATGGGGTATGGTACCACTTTGTCAGGACCTTATACTTCAATTATTGGATTCTAGAGCATCACATATTGAATAGGTCCCAGTAAGTTTTAGTTTGCCTTATAAGTACTCTGTGCCGAGATCAGCACCATGGGGCACAGGCAAACCCTATACTAACTGCAAGCCTTAGGGCAGGGGGTAAGTACATGGCCTTGTTGCAACCTAAACCCTCTGCCACTTCTTAACTTAAGATGCGGTTAAAAGGCTGTTGGGAGGATGTACATGTGGTTCCTGGGTCATACTGAGCCGATGAGGCACCTTGAAAAAACCCAGTGGGCCCTGGACCTGGTGAGCCTTGTTGACCCAAACCCAATCCCCGCCAGCGCTCCCCCAGGCCACTAATCTGCCTCCCCTGGGCCACTGTATACTGTACGTGCACTCAGGAAGGTGGTTGGCTAGGTTTTAGGTGAAATCTGCCTAACTGCTAGTTGATTCAGAAAAAGGATGAAAAATACCCCATCAGAAGAATGCATTTTGAGGGTGGTAGCTCCAGCATTTCAATCAGATTAATATTCTTAATATTATTATTGGTGTTATCCTTTGTTTTTGTAGGTTATTTAAGTTATGTAAGTTATTTAGGTTATTTAAGCCTGGGGGCTTCTACCGACAATCCAAAAAATACTAGTAGGTTAAAGGGCTTTTGAATAATGTGACCCACATATCTTTGTGTGCCTTTAGATTAAAAGCGCCTTTGGGACAAGAACTTCTTACAGTGAAATGTCCAGTAATGTATTGCTATATTATAATTTAAAGGGATTCTATCATGATTTTTATAGTGTCATTGTATTACTATATTACACTGTGTACATTATTCATTCTACCTTTAAAAATGTTATTCTTTAACCAATTTAACCAATAAATGTATATTTTAGTTATTAATATTGCTGTTTAGTCAGCTATCTCAGGTCATTGTACCTTATCCAAGAGAAATTGGTAATCACGGGAGCACTTACCGGACAGCTCAGTGTGTGCTACATGTACTGCTGGCACCCAGACAGCATTTAAATCCGCCCAACGTGAGAAAAATGTACGGAGCAAACCAAAACACTGCTGTATAAAAAAACCAATATTTATTCAGTTCTTTAAAACCATGTTATGCATGTATAAAACCAGGAGCATACGCTTGACGCGTTTCGTGGCGTTGCGCCACTTTTTTAAAAGCTGCATGGACCGCACCTCTGGGAGGTGCTTTTTATACAAACCAACAAAACTCCTCCTATCACATATTAACCCCTTAAGGATAAATATATCAAATAAAATCAACAACTAAATTACACACATAAGAAATTCTTTGATATTGATAATCAACAGACTTTTAAGCGAGAAAAAGGGGGGCTATTTACAGAAAAAAGAAAAAGAAGAAGGAAATCACATTAACATATTGCTCAATAAAAGCATATTAATTCCCATTCTCTGTTCATGCTTCCCATTGTACCTGATCCTGAGCTTTCAGAAGGAGTTAGCACTGCACAATATAACTGCTTTCTGATAAGCTATTGTTTCTCCTACTCCATATACTTTCTTAAGTCCCAAAATAGAAAAACACAACTTGGGTTTTGGCACCATTCTCATGTCAACCACCATGTGGGGCATGGGAGCACATTTAGTGATGCAAACAAACTTTGAATTTGTTTAATCACTATATTCCTAAAATCTTCTTCAACCTTTGGGAAACCTGCTTTTTGGAATTGTAAAGGGGTTGAAGGTTTCGAAAATTATTGTCTTTCACTGTATATGATTTATTTGAGGCTAGAGTTCCCCTTATCTCTCACAAGTGGCATTGTATGTTGCTGCTAATTGGTGTTGTCTACTCCACCTTTCTTCATAAGCCATGACCACTAGTTAAAAATCTCCCACAAAAGTATGAATATCCTTGAAACTTTAGCTTCTTTTTAACTGAGAAGGAGCAGGCTCTCCTTTCAACAATGTTCTGTAACCAATGTTGATGCCGACCAAAGATATTAAACTATTAAAAAATTAAATTTGGAACAATTGGAATGAAGAATAAGCTAGGGAAGTACATGTACTTCTTCAGGCTTCTAGAATGGTCAATTGATATTTTTGGTCAATAGTTCATAGCAGTGTACCACCTATACACCAACAATTTTGTATAAGTAAAGAAAAAAACTCTTAGCAAAAAGTTATGTTTCATATTCATACACATCAATCATTTTAAGCTTAGGGAAATATAGTGGGTTAACCCCAAGGACTAATTAAATAAAATGACTTAAAGATGCTCTAAAAAGATACTATAAAGTAGGCAGGAATGACTTGCCTTGCCACATTCTGCATTTACAGGAAGGTAAGGTAACAAAGTCCCATGGTATATACAATCCTATCACACACATTGCTGGCTTATGGGCTAAACATCATCATAACTGTATCGTCTTCAGTCTCAAATCCTGTCTTTAAAACCAAGAACTCAACAACTGAAGACTTTATGGCCATAGAGGAATCCATTCAACTGTACTTTGGCACAGAATTAAAAATCCCCATTACTGCCATCCCCACCCCCACTTGTACTTGATTCTATCACATTTGATCGGGGCTCTCTACAAAACTCTCCTTCTTTACTCAGCAAAATATATAACTACTCACTCATCTAATGACTGACCTTTTTTAAATTTCTTTTTTTTTTTAATTTATATTGGTATCATAAAAAACTCTTCAAATCTTCAAATCAGAAAAGAAATTAGTAATTCTAACAAGAACACCATTCATGATTTAGTCAAGCTTTTTCTAAGATTTAACCATGATGCATTTGTAGCTCTTTTATTTTGTAACTAAACCAGAGGGCTAGTTTATTGAACAAAAGGATCTGGGTTTAAATCAGAAGAATAATCATATATGTTATATTAATAGGTAGTAGTAAAGCCTCTAATGTTTGCTTTTCAAATTTTGCACTTTTTAATTTATTTTTGGAAGCACTGTGTGCATTTGCAGCACTATATAGACACTTGTAATGTTAATGATTAATTCAAGATACCCTTTGCTCATAATAAATTATTTGGGCATTAGAAGATGCTCAGTTTTGATTCTAGGTGATAGGTTCTCATTACTGTTTATACAGTATTTGTTGATTGCATGGAAAACCAGCATTCAGTCTCTCTTTACCCTCTATATGGGCATTCATATTGCCTTGATTAATGGCCAAATAAAGTTCTCTATTATAGATCATGATGTCCGTAGGTGACAATTCTACAACAGTAACTTTCTCAAATACCAGATTATAAATAAAAAAAAGTCTTCTACAGGAAAGAATTCATTAAAGTTAACAGATTATGCACTCCTGATTTGTAGTTGAAAGATGCTTTAGAATATAAATTGGCTTATTTTTTAAGGGTGGCATCAGGCAACACTAGGGGGCACTTTTACTAATCCACGAACGCTCCGAAGGCGTCCGAATGCGTCCGAATGCGTTTTTTTCGTAATGATCGGTATTTTGCATTTTTTTCGGAAATTGACGCGACTTTTTCGTAGCCATTACAACTTGCTCGCAAAATGTCGCGACTTTTTCGTAGCGCTACGACTTGCGCGAAAAGTCGCGACTTTTTCGCAGCTTTCGCGCCGAGTACGAAAGTTTCGGATTCATTCAAGCTTCAGTATGGACTTTTCTTGGGCCAGGTTGGAGCTGCAGGGTGCCATTGAGTCCTATGGGAGGCTTCCAAAATCATGCTAAGTCTGAAAGTTTCGCCCGCCGCTTACGAGCGCTCAATACGAAAAAGTCGTAATGGTTATGAAAAAGTCGCAACAATTTACGAAAAGTCGTAACGGAGATGAAAAAATCGCAAAAAAACGAAAAAATTTCGGAATTTTTCCAATTCGGATTCGTTGGTTAGTAAATCAGCCCCTAGGGCAACACTGAATCCTACGGCAAAGTTACCAAACTCAAAACCCTACTAACTAGCCATGTAACTGGGCATTATCCTCCCTGCATGGAATCCTTCAAGTGCTGCCTAGTTCTACCTCCATGAGTAGCAAAGAGGTCCCACAATTACACAGTATGTGCAAACACATCATTTCAATACATATATGGCTCTACAAAAGCTACTGGATTATATCTGCACAGGTCTGAATAAGGTCCAGTTGAAATAAAATATATAAATATTACATGAAACTTATTATGTATGTATATGATTTCTTGTTGTAATGGCTTTTTTGTTTACTTTCAGCAAACACCACCATGGATTCAAAAAACCAAACTGTGCTAAAGGACTTTATTTTAATGGGACTTTCTAATAACCCCAGAGTAAAATTATTTCTTATCATTGTCTTTATTCTTGTCTATTGCACTACTTTGACAGGCAACTGTTCCCTAATAGTACTGACAAGGATTATACGAGAATTGCATTCTCCAATGTACATGTTCATTTGCAATCTGTCTATTCTTGATATCACAATTCCATCAGTCACCGTCCCCAAGATGCTGGTTGGTCTCTTGTCAGAGCGATGCCATATTTCCTATAATGGGTGTTTCACTCAGCTTTATTTTTATCACTTCTTAGGTTGCGCTGAATGTTTACTGCTAAGTATTATGGGATATGATCGCTATGTGGCCATATGTCACCCTCTTCATTATCCACAAATTATGAACAAGGATGCTTGTATCCGTCTTGCTTCCAGCTGTTGGATCACTGGCATTATCTACTCCTCTGTACACACCATACTCACTGCAAGTTTATCATTTTGCCGTTCTAGAGAAGTTAATCATTTTTTCTGTGACATGCCCCCGCTATTAAAAATATCTTGTTCCGATACAACATTAAATGAAATTGTCATCCTATCTTTGGGTGGTGTGGTGGCTGGGGCCTCATTTTTATTGACTGTTATATCCTACATTTATATTATTTCCGCTATTCTTAAAATCCGCTCTGCACGGGGCAGGAAGAAAGCTTTCTCAACCTGCGCGGCACACCTCACCGTTGTCTCCATTTTTTATGCGACAATCATCATCATGTACCTTAGGCCTCAATCCAGTCATTCACTACAGCATGATAAAATGCTCTCTGTTTTTCACAATGTGATAACTCCAATGTTAAATCCCTTCATTTACAGTCTAAGAAACAAAGATGTTAAAGATTCCATTCGAAAACTATTTAGGAAAAAAATGATGGGTTGAAGAAAATAAGAGCATCAATTAAGAATTGATCTTGGCAAAAAAATCAGCCATTATATTTGCATTTTCCCTTTTTGGCTATTTATAAATATCCTGCTTCCCCAATAATGTTTCATTTTTGATCATTTCTATTTCTAATTTCTAATAAGGTACAGTTTTACTATTACAGAGAAAAAGAAAATCATGAAGTATTTTGCTTAAAATGGACTCTATGGGAGTTGGTCTTCCTGTAATTCAGAGTTAAGGGTAATACAGCTACAGACATCCAATCACAATGGTTCCATTGAAATTATTCAATTAGGTGTTGGCTGAAACTCACAGATGTGTGAAAGTGTGATCCAGTCACAACGGTTGCATGATTCTCAATGAGGCAATGTGCTTGACCGGAATTGCTAATTGTTGTGTAATTGCCGAGGTAGGGATGTTCAAGGATGGTTTTTCCAATTTCTCATAAATGGCCTACTTCATACCTCTTTCAAACCAACATAGGAGGCCTTTCAGAATAAAATGGTACAGTGTCTATCAGAATAAAATGGTACTGTGGCCCTCAGAATAAAATGGTACAGTGGCCCTTCAGAATAAAATGGTACAGTGGCCCTTCAGAATAAAATGGTACAGTGACTATCAGAATAAAATGGTACAGTGACTATCAGAATAAAATGGTACAGTGGCCCTTCAGAATAAAATGGTACAGTGGCCCTTCATAATAAAATGGTACTGTGGCCCTTCAGAATGAAATGGTACAGTGGCCCTTTAGAATAAAATGGTACAGTGGCCCTTCAGAATAAAATGGTACAGTGGCCCTTTAGAATAAAATGGTACTGTGGCCCTTCAGAATAAAATGGTACAGTGACTATAAGAATAAAATGGTAGAGTGGCCCTTCAGAATGAAATGGTACAGTGACTATCAGAATAAAATGGTACAGTGACTATCAGAATAAAATGGTACAGTGGCCCTTCAGAATAAAATGGTACAGTGGCCCTTCAGAATAAAATGGTACAGTGGCCCTCAGAATAAAATGGTACAGTGGCCCTTCAGAATAAAATGGTACAGTGACTATCAGAATAAAATGGTACAGTGGCCCTCAGAATAAAATGGTACAGTGACTATCAGAATAAAATGGTACAGTGACTATCAGAATAAAATGGTACAGTGGCCCTTCAGAATAAAATGGTAGAGTGGCCCTTCAGAATAAAATGGTACAGTGACTATCAGAATAAAATGGTACAGTGGCCCTCAGAATAAAATGGTACAGTGACTATCAGAATAAAATGGTACAGTGGCCCTTCAGAATAAAATGGTACAGTGACTATCAGAATAAAATGGTACAGTGGCCCCTCAGAATAAAATGGTACAGTGACTATCAGAATAAAATGGTACAGTGGCCCTCAGAATAAAATGGTACAGTGGCCCTCAGAATAAAATGGTACAGTGGCCCTTCAGAATAAAATGGTACAGTGACTATCAGAATAAAATGGTACAGTGGCCCTTCAGAATAAAATGGTACAGTGACTATCAGAATAAAATGGTACAGTGGCCCTTCAGAATAAAATGGTACAGTGACCCTTCAGAATAAATTGGTACAGTGGCCCTCAGAATAAAATGGTACTGTGGCCCTCAGAATAAAATGGTACTGTGGCCCTTCAGAATAAAATGGTACAGTGACTATCAGAATAAAATGGTACAGTGACCCTTCAGAATAAAATGGTACAGTGGCCCTTCAGAATAAAATGGTACAGTGGCCCTTCAGAATAAAATGGTACAGTGACTATCAGAATAAAATGGTACAGTGACCCTTCAGAATAAAATGGTAGTGGCCCTTCACAATAAAATGGTACAGTGGCCCTCAGACTAAAATGGTACAGTGGCCCTTAAGAATAAAATGGTACAGTGCCCCTCAGAATAAAATGGTACAGTGCCCCTCAGAATAAAATGGTACAGTGGCCCTTAAGAATAAAATGGTACAGTGCCCCTCAGAATAAAATGGTACAGTGGCCCTTAAGAATAAAATGGTACAGTGGCCCCTCAGAATAAAATGGTACAGTGCCCCTCAGAATAAAATGGTACAGTGGCCCTTAAGAATAAAATGGTACAGTGGCCCTTCAGAATAAAATGGTACAGTGGCCCTTCAGAATAAAATGGTTCAGTGCCCCTCAGAATAAAATGGTACAGTGGCCCTTCAGAATAAAATGGAACAGTGACTATCAGAATAAAATGGTACAGTGGCCCTTCAGAATAAAATGGTTCAGTGCCCCTCAGAATAAAATGGTACAGTGGCCCTTCAGAATAAAATGGTACAGTGGCCCTTCAGAATAAAATGGTACAGTGACTATCAGAATAAAATGGTACAGTGACTATCAGAATAAAATGGTACAGTGGCCCTCAGAATAAAATGGTTCAGTGCCCCTCAGAATAAAATGGTACAGTGGCCCTTCAGAATAAAATGGTACAGTGGCCCTTCAGAATAAAATGGTACAGTGACTATCAGAATAAAATGGTACAGTGGCCCTTCAGAATAAAATGGTACAGTGACCCTTCAGAATAAAATGGTACAGTGGCCCTCAGAATAAAATGGTACTGTGGCCCTTAAGAATAAAATGGTACAGTGCCCCTCAGAATAAAATGGTTCAGTGCCCCTCAGAATAAAATGGTACAGTGCCCCTCAGAATAAAATGGTTCAGTGCCCCTCAGAATAAAATGGTACAGTGCCCCTCAGAATAAAATGGTTCAGTGCCCCTCAGAATAAAATGGTACAGTGGCCCTTCAGAATAAAATGGTACAGTGCCCCTCAGAATAAAATGGTTCAGTGCCCCTCAGAATAAAATGGTACAGTGACCCTTCAGAATAAAATGGTAGTGGCCCTTCAGAATAAAATGGTTCAGTGCCCCTCAGAATAAAATGGTACTGTGGCCCTTCAGAATAAAATGGTACAGTGGCCCTTCAGAATAAAATGGTACAGTGCCCTTCACAATAAAATGGTACAGTGACCCTTCAGAATAAAATGGTACAGTGGCCCTTCAGAATAAAATGGTACAGTGCCCTTCAGAATAAAATGGTACAGTGGCCCTTCAGAATAAAATGGTACAGTGACCCTTCAGAATAAAATGGTACAGTGGCCCTTCAGAATAAAATGGTACAGTGCCCTTCAGAATAAAATGGTACAGTGGCCCTTCAGAATAAAATGGTACAGTGGCCCTTCAGAATAAAATGGTACAGTGGCCCTTCAGAATAAAATGGTACAGTGACCCTTCACAATAAAATGGTACAGTGGCCCTTCACAATAAAATGGTACAGTGGCCCTTCAGAATAAAATGGTACAGTGACCCTTCAGAATAAAATGGTACAGTGGCCCTCAGAATAAAATGGTACTGTGGCCCTTAAGAATAAAATGGTACAGTGGCCCTCAGAATAAAATGGTACAGTGCCCCTCAGAATAAAATGGTACAGTGGCCCTTAAGAATAAAATGGTACAGTGGCCCTTCAGGATAAAATGGTACAGTGGCCCTTCAGAATAAAATGGTACAGTGCCCCTCAGAATAAAATGGTTCAGTGCCCCTCAGAATAAAATGGTACAGTGGCCCTCAGAATAAAATGGTACTGTGGCCCTTCAGAATAAAATGGTACAGTGGCCCTTCAGAATAAAATGGTACAGTGCCCTTCACAATAAAATGGTACAGTGACCCTTCAGAATAAAATGGTACAGTGGCCCTTCAGAATAAAATGGTACAGTGCCCTTCAGAATAAAATGGTACAGTGGCCCTTCAGAATAAAATGGTACAGTGACCCTTCAGAATAAAATGGTACAGTGGCCCTTCAGAATAAAATGGTACAGTGCCCTTCAGAATAAAATGGTACAGTGGCCCTTCAGAATAAAATGGTACAGTGGCCCTTCAGAATAAAATGGTACAGTGGCCCTTCAGAATAAAATGGTACAGTGACCCTTCACAATAAAATGGTACAGTGGCCCTTCACAATAAAATGGTACAGTGGCCCTTCAGAATAAAATGGTACAGTGACCCTTCAGAATAAAATGGTACAGTGGCCCTCAGAATAAAATGGTACTGTGGCCCTTAAGAATAAAATGGTACAGTGGCCCTCAGAATAAAATGGTACAGTGCCCCTCAGAATAAAATGGTACAGTGGCCCTTAAGAATAAAATGGTACAGTGGCCCTTCAGGATAAAATGGTACAGTGGCCCTTCAGAATAAAATGGTACAGTGCCCCTCAGAATAAAATGGTTCAGTGCCCCTCAGAATAAAATGGTACAGTGGCCCTCAGAATAAAATGGTACAGTGGCCCTTCAGGATAAAATGGTACAGTGGCCCTTCAGAATAAAATGGTACAGTGCCCCTCAGAATAAAATGGTTCAGTGCCCCTCAGAATAAAATGGTACAGTGGCCCTCAGAATAAAATGGTACAGTGGCCCTTCAGAATAAAATGGTACAGTGGCCTTCAGAATAAAATGGTACAGTGGCCCTTCAGAATAAAATGGTACAGTGGCCCTTCAGAATAAAATGGTACAGTGCCCTTCACAATAAAATGGTACAGTGACCCTTCAGAATAAAATGGTACAGTGGCCCTTCAGAATAAAATGGTACAGTGCCCTTCAGAATAAAATGGTACAGTGGCCCTTCAGAATAAAATGGTACAGTGACCCTTCAGAATAAAATGGTACAGTGGCCCTTCACAATAAAATGGTACAGTGGCCCTTCACAATAAAATGGTACAGTGGCCCTTCACAATAAAATGGTACAGTGACCCTTCACAATAAAATGGTACAGTGGCCCTTCACAATAAAATGGTACAGTGGCCCTTCACAATAAAATGGTACAGTGACCCTTCACAATAAAATGGTACAGTGACCCACAGCAAATGGCACATTAACTTCAATCATAAAATGGTACACTAATCACCAGCATTAAATGGTAACAGTAATTTCCAGCATAAAATACGCTGATCCCTGCACTGAATGGCACAGTAACCCTCAGCATAAAATTATACAGTGATTAAATGACATAGTGACTCTCAGACCTTCAGATTTATATGGCACAGTGATCTTAAACATAAAGTAATTCAGTGACCCCCAGCATTTAATCATTCACTCACAAGTAGGTGAATCGTAGGCTAAGATTTAGCTTTATATTAGCAACACGACTAGCATTACATGGTAGAGTGACCTCCAACATCACATGGCACAGGGACCCGTTCCACTACTGAAAGGTTCATTTAGTAACCCAAGTGCAAGGGCAGTCACACTAAAAATAGATACATTGGGGTGTTGGTATTGACACTATACATTATAGGTACTTGCATCCAAGCATGTTGCTTGCACCTCTGCATAGTTGCACTGAACATCATTGGGCATGTCCTGCTTCTTCTAAAGAATCTTATGTGAGGTCTTCTTTAAACATTTTATATCAAAATTATTAAGCCATTTCTTCATTTTAATTATAGTTTTATTCTAATAATTGACATCTAGTGCTTACTGCCGGTTTAATAATGATAATATAACATTTAGGGATAAAAATAAGACCAAGGAGTCCTGCACTGGAAACAAGGATGGCAAATATCTCCACCGCGGCTAAATATTTGCCTGTGGTGCTCACATAGGCCAGGAGGAAGGAGATCCATACACTGCAGAACAGCAACATGCTGAAGGTTATGTATTGTGCTTCATTAAATATGTCTGGTAATTTACGGGCAAGATAAGCAACAAAGAAACTCACAAAAGCCAACAAGGCAATGTAACCAACCATTATGTAGAATGCACTAGGTGATCCCTCATTGCACTGCAAAATGATCTTTCCTGTTGCAGAGTGAGTGTCATAGTCAGGGAATGGGGGGGAGATTATGAGCCAAAGTGCACAGATGAAAACCTCAGGAAGTGTACATAGTAGAAGAATATATTTAGATACCCTAACTCCAACATAGTTTCTCAGTCTGCTTCCAGGTCTAGTAGCCTTAAAGGCAATAATAACAGTAACAGTTTTTCCTAAAATGGAAGAAACACAAATAGCAAAGTCGATACCAAACACAGCTTGTCTCAACAAACACGTGACTTTAGTAGGCCTTCCAATAAATAGTAAGGAACAAAGGAACGACACCAAGAGGGAAAGAAGCAGAATGTAACTGAGCTCCTGGTTATTGGCTTTCACAATGGGGCTCTTCTTGTATTTTATGAAGATGTAAAAAACTGCAGATGTGCAAGAAGACAAAACCAGAGCAGTGGTGGTTAAGACTATGCCTAGAAGGTCCTCATAAGAGAGAAAGTCAATGGTGCGCATAATGCATTTACTTCTTTTCTCATTGGACCATTGGTCTTCAGGACATTTTATACAATTTTCCATGTCTAAAATAGGAAAATAATGTTATTACTGGGTAAACATATGACTATTATAATATAAAGCTGGTATATTAAAATGAATATGCTTGTAAGATTTTAACTTTTTTTCTGACCTAAGAGATTACTATACCAGGAAGAGTTTGACTGCCAGCACTGGTGTAGGCATACTGTAGATCACTGAGCTTACAACTATATCTAAACTGCCATTGTGTCTCAAGTTTGCTGGTCACAACATTTTTAAGATCACCCCAGCCCTCCCATTCTGTTATATTGCTTGTTAGACCAAGGTGTGTAATGCTATTGGGATCTTTAATCCCTATAGGTTTTCCCAGAGCCTGTTAATAGAGAAACAATACAGGTATAGGACCCGTTATCCAGAATGCTCGGGACCAAGGGTCTTTCTTTAATTTGGATCTCCATACCTTAAGTCTACTCAAAAATCAATAAATCATTAATTAAACCCAATATAATTGTTTTGCATCCAGTAAGGATTATTTATCTTAGTTGGGATCAGTTACAAGGTACTGTTTTATTATTACAGAGAAAAGGGAATCATTTAACCATTAAATAAACCCAATAGGGCCGTTCTGCCCCAATAAGGGGTAATTATATCTTAGTTGGGATCAAGTACAGGTACTGTTTTATTATTACAGAGAAAAGGGAATAATTTAACCATTAAATAAACCCAATAGGGCTGTTCTGCCCCCAATAAGGGGTAATTATATCTTAGTTGGGATCAAGTACAGGTACTGTTTTATTATTACAGAGAAAAGGGAATCATTTAACCATTAAATAAACCCAATAGGGCTGTTCTGCCCCAATAAGGGGTAATTATATCTTAGTTGGGATCAAATAAAGGTACTGTTTTATTATTACAGAGAAAAGGGAATCATTTAACCATTAAATAAACCCAATAGGGCTGTTCTGCCCCCAATAAGGGGTAATTAAATCTTAGTTGGGATCAAGTACAGGTACTGTTTTATTACTACAGAGAAAAAGCAAATCAGTTTTAAAATTCTAAATTATTTAATTAAAATGGAGTCTATGGGAGACGGACTTTCCGTAATTCGGAGCTTTCCGGATAATGGGTTTCCAGATAAGGGATCCCATACCTGTACAACTATTCTAAAATAGTTATTCCCCTCCCCATACTATCACAACTATACAGACAATGTGAGGGTATATTAACTCTTAAATGAACCACATCTTTCCTGTTAGAAGGTATCTGTACTTCCAAGTTGGTATTGCAGTTCTATGTGTGAGTTACGTCTAATCATTTGGACTTTGGTGCTCTATAAAATGAATTTTGTAAAATAAATTTTAACTAGTGATGAGCGTTTTTTTTCACCAGACGTGGATTTGCAATGAATTTCCGCATTTCGACATTGGCGAACTGTTTCAGCATGGAAAAAATTGTCATGCGTCAAGAAAAGTTGCAGGTGCATCAAAATAGGTACGGTCGCGTCAAAATAGGCACGGTGGTGTCAAAATAGGTATGATTGAATAAAAAAGTTGTGCCAAACAAAAAGTTCGGCAAATTTTTTGCCGAAACAAAATGGGATAGATCGCTCATCACTAATTTTAACCTGTTTACCAGAGCAGCAGTCACCATTACCTACCTGGTCCTGAAGATATTTCCCCTTCTGAGCACTGAACACACCCATAGCAGCAAATCTGTTTTCCTTCCATGACAGCTTTTCTGTAGCCTGGTGGGCAGCTGGCACTGCAACGTGAGATAGGGATCTAAGCATTTAAACAGAGAAAATTGTTGAGGAACAAAAGGCCTAATATTGAAAAACAGAGGCATATTAAAAAGAAGAATCCTCAGACCTCTTTTTGTATCAGAGCTCCCTCTACATCCATTAATCCAGGCTGGTATGGAGATGCTCTGGTAGGGTGAAGAACAAAATGTAAAAAAATACTCCATGCAATATAAAAATGATGCTGCACCTATCCCAAAGACTTGCCACAATAACCACTGACGCTAAGGTATTGATTGGCTGGAAAAAGACAAGGGGAAGTATTTTAAAAGATAGACCCTGCCTCATATTTTATCTTACCTTTTCCTTACAGACATATGAATTAGGCAACCTTAATTGTAATGCCTTGGCAATACCCTACACATCTGTGGACCTTTTAAATATAAAAAAAATATATACAAGGTTTCCTAGATCTCTTTGGTGGTGATCAGTGTCATGTTGTGTCATTTATAGAAAAAAAACTGCAATGGAGCCGTTTTGCTTCCATTTATCCACTAATGGATGGGGTGTCATACACTGGGGCTTCTGCTAAACATACAAATTATGTATTATGATTGGATGTTCCTTTGATTGTATCAGTTTGTTGTGTTCAAAACCTCTTTTTCGCATGCATACTGTATGAATGTTTGTAGTACCCCATAAAACTGAGGTGCCCAAAAGATGGCCTTTTCATCCATGACAAGTTCTGGAGAGGGAGATGAAATGAAGATTCCAACAGGTCTTGAAGTTGCTGTTCCATTATGGAAAATGTTCCAATTAATGATATCAAAATGCCTTGGAACTTCTCCTTTGTCATTAAAGAATATTTCATCCCCAGAGGGTGTTTTAAAATGGATTTTCTTCAGGTAGCGATTTAACTATGAAACAAGATTTCTTATTCAAAATGGCACACATACTTAGTTTACAAGAAGAAATATCTAATATGCAACAAAAGTCTAACAAGGATTAGACTAATAATGTCTTCTTAATAAATAGCTTAATAGCCTTCCTGGCTTTCTTTAGGAATCCTACATACATTTCCAGTAAACCATATGGGCTGAGGAAGACTTATTATCTGTTTCTTTGAGTAATATTATGGTGATACAATTTTACAATGGTTTGGTTTACAGGCTCATACTGCAGTACATTTGTCCTAACTACACAGGAGTATTTATGAGCCTTTCAATTTGCCTATATGTATGACCCCCCACTGGGGGTATTGCATTAATAATATACTAATTACAAGACGTTATTTAAGAGAAAGAATAAGAAAAACCCAAAAGGCTTAGTCGAGAGATCATAGGGTTGATTCACTAAAGTGCGATAAAATGAGCACTATTTATAGCATGTTAAAATTGTTATTGCGTCTTAACGCACGATTAAAAACATACTTGCGTTAATTTAGACGCGATGCTCTTTACGCTATTTAAGTCACGAAGACTATTTTCATGCGGTATTTGATGCAACGTGAGTTAATTAATGCAGCGTGCATAAATTGCCACCGTGTGCGAAAAAACGCATGCAATGTTATACGGCATTACGTTCGTAAAACTACTGCTCTGAAAATGCCCATTTCCCTGCAAACTGGAGGCTGCATCACTCTGGGGCCAACACAGACTTGAATAAATCCCACTGCAAAGTCCATATTGTGTTGCCAAAAGCTCATGAACTGTACTTTTCTATAATTACCGCCTGCCTCAAGTAGGTGTTCATTTTCGCACAGACTAATGCAATATTTAGCGCGTCTAAGTGTTTGTGAATCATGCGTTAGTGTTATTTCTGAGCGCTAATTAATGCCATGTGGTAAAATTAACGCATGCGGTTGCGCGCTATTTAATGCATGCGATATGCGACTTAACACATGCGATAATACTTTAATGAATCACACGTTTTTTTTACGTTAATTTTAACGCAAAAAAGCATGCGATAAGGGTTATCACACTTTATTGAATCAACCCCATAGTGAAAAAAAAATTCTAGATTTTTTTTCCAAATCGGAAAAAAATACAACCATTCTTAAAAGGCCCCTTAAGTGTTTTTTTTAGCTGCTATGTATATATTTACTGACTATGCCTTGATCTAGCAGCAAGCCTCACAAAAATTTCCATGAGGGTTTAGAACTTTGGTAACAACATTGCTAACATATATCCTTCCTAAAGCGAGGCTTGTCTTAGAATGGACATCAAATATGATGATAGGGCCCAGTTACAGGTATATCATGACCTTCTCTTTCAGTAGGGCCTTGGTGTCAGTGTGTGGAAGATGGGAGTGGTTCTTAACCATAAACTCAGGTACAGGTATGGGACCCGTTATCCAGAATGCTCGGGACCAAGGGTTTTCCGGATAAGGGGTCTTCCCGTAATTTGGATCTTCATACCAAGTCTACTAAGAAATCAATAAAACATTAATTAAACCCAATATGATTATTTTACATACAGTAAGGAGTAATTATATCTTAGTTGGGATCAAATACAAAGCACTGTTTTATTTTTACAGAGAAAAAGGAAATCAATTTTAAAAATCAGAATAATTTGATTAAAATGGAGTCTATGGGAGACAGGCTTTCCTTAATTCGGAGCTTTCTGGATATCGGGTTTCCGGATAAGGGATCCCATACCTGTACTACTCAGGCAGTACAACATAGCCATAGAGGTATACAGGTTTCAGTAATAATCACCCACAGAGCAGAATATGGTGAGACCACTAGAGACTTGGTAGACTTCAATCAGTTCTATGTTGGAGCTCAGTGCTGCTCTTTCTAGCTGACTTGTCTGTGTTACATCTCCTAGGGGGTGAGTTATCAGTGTTCAAATTTGAATTTTTTTTTTCACAATTGAAGTTTTTTTTGCAAATGATATTTATTAAGTATAAAAAACTCAAGTTTGAACTTTTGGCATCTAAAAGATTGCAGGTTTATGAAGAAGTCAACGGGAGTTCAAATTCACAAACTCAAAAATTGATAAATAAGCCCACTAGAATATACTATTACGGATGCTATCGCTATCATTGTCTAATTACCTTGCTTACAGGGTCCCTGTCCCCTGACGTGCACTAAGGACTAGGGCTCACTTCTTTAGTGGTGCACTGTGTTCCAGCAGCATCCACTTAGCAAGTAGAGGCCAAGAAGAAACAGCCAAGTGCTCCCTACTTTCTTATTAAACATAAAACAAAAAGTAGTCATTAACTCCCTGAAAGCAAAGGGTAAAACTTCCCACCCAAGGTATAGTTCATAGTTATTAGGACTTCCTTAGGACTTCAAAACCCAGTAGGGTAGTTCCCAAACCAGTAGGGAATTTAACCCAATGGGTTCCTACACTTCCACATTAAAATATTTAAAAATCCCCTATCTACCATAATGGATTAATGGCTCAATCCTGGGTCATATTTTTCCTACAGTACATTTCTGAAAGACTGATTGTGATATTTGAATATTCCTGATTCCAGTCCATGGGGATAGAACATTTTCTTTTCTTTTTTTTTTTTTTGTTAAGGGATCTTTTCTTCCCTTCTTCCTCTAATTTTGGACTGCCAGTTTTTTACAGTCATAAATTCTGTCATAGAATCAGAGTTTGCTTTAGATAATCTCTGGCCTGAGCATTTGGATGAAAGGCTATCTAGAAGAAACAATATTTTTGGAGAAGCCACCACCCACCACGTTTGGAAGAAAATGCCCAAGTTCACTCTTCACTAATCTTGGATGATGTGTCATTAAGTCATCATCCTTTAGCTTACTACAACATGTAACAGAACAGTCTAAGGTTTATCCAAACAACAACTGTATAGATAATACCCTTACAGATATAGACAGATTAGTCTATAAAATATCCAGCTGTAAAACTGACATATTCCGTAGCCAGAATAGTTCATCCCGTTGGTCCTGTTCTGGGTACGACCATTGAAATGTTTACGTGAGCATATATAAATGGAGGGATATACTGTAGGAATAAAATTGTGGCCACAGTTCTTGGAACATGGATTTAACCAGTGAACTATTTGTGTATGTTTCCCAGAGTCTGTGTGGCTTTCTCTTTATTATTAGAACATTAGTTCTGCTGTTCTTCAAAAGCTAGTTTGTAAATTGCATAAACACAGCCCTCAAACTATTTGCATCACTTTTTTGTTTATATTAATATTATTATTATAATAATTGTTAATAGCAGAATATAGATGTCATGGTTCTTATTCCAATTAAAAAAATGCAAAGATATTTTTTTTTACATATAACTATCCCCCCAGCCCTTCTCAACACATTTATAGGGTATATAACCGTATAAAAGCTACAAATAGAGTTCCTACCATGCACCCCAGTCAATGGAAAATTATTGTGAGCTTCTCAAATAGTCAAAAGAGCAGTGGTTTCTTAAAAAGGAATTAATGCATTTCGGACATTCGGACAAGAAGCCTAACAAAAAGAACCCTGCTTTGAACAATATTACCTACTGTTTAGGTGTTTCTAAAATCCTTTCATTGAAGTTGGCCATTCCCATTATATATGTATATGTATCTTCATACCTGTATTGGCATCAGTCCATATGTTGTTTTATCAGAATGCAAGATGGTTCCACCACTGGCTTTATCCATATACATAGCATGGAGAGCATGGGCCACAGCATATACAGCAATGTACATACTGTATGTTAGTCTGAAGTTAGACATGTCATATCCATTCATCTCATATTGCTTTAGTGTATGATTGGCATTACATGTTTCATATAAAGATGAGTTAGCAAAGACTTTGCATGCAAACACCTCTAACCAAACTGCAGCAGTGAATGGATCATTGGGAAACTCTGAAGGATTCGCCTTGTTAAGGAAGTCCTTTAGACCTGGGATGGCTTCATGATGAAAGTGAATAAAAATAGATCCATTTAGCAAGAGATTCATTTCCAAATATAGGCTACTTAAAGACAGTGGGAAAGGCGATAGCATCAGCCATACATGATTTCCACGGTCATTCATTTTAAAAAACATATTAAACAAGATGACGAGTCTGCTGTGAAGTATAACAACATTGGCAGTTGACTGTATTATGGTTTCCCTAGCTTCATGTAGTGTCCTATAATCATTTTCAGCAATTTTAACTAGAAATGCTACACAGAATCCATTCTTAACGATTTCGTTCCTCATTTTTTCACTGGTCTTTTGGTAACTTTCATCATTAGAGGTTACAATTCCTACCCAGTTCCATCCAAACGTCTTGATGAGCTGGATAATGACTTCAAACCGGACAGTTTCACTTGGCACTGTTCGATAGAATAATGGGAAGCGGATTCTGTCGCTGAATGCAGGATCCACAGCTCCATAACTAACCTAGAACAAAAAAAAATGATGTTATATAAGCAATTAATACCCTTTACTTACAGACATTCCGTTAGCAATAATAGCTTCTGCTCGTGCTACCCTGCTACTCCTCAGACTTCCCATGGTTTTCTCTTAACCACCATAGATAATAATGCATTTGTAGGGAAGCAATTTTTTTCACCTGGTACAATTCCGTAGTGAAATTAAAGTTTTTGCCAGTAACTAAAATTTTTGGAAATCCGTGCTAGAATTTTGGCTTTTTTTTTTGGGAAAAAAGTGGGGGGTTTTGCCGGAGAAAACAATGCAGAAAAAACACATTTATATGCCCCCCTTGCCCTCCACATAAATAATGGAGGCCTCCCCATATCTGTCTAAAGCAAGCGGATCTTCCCCGATATCCCCACCTATGGGTGGGCGATATCGGGGAGCTTGAAGTTAAAAAAAAATAATCCGAACATTTGGCCCTGGGGCCAAACGACCGGATTATGTAGGCGGCAATGGGGCAGTCGGTTCGGGGACCACATCAATGAGCCGATGCGGTCCCCGATCCAACTGAATATTTTAACCTGTCCGATTGATATCTGGCCAATTTCAGGCCAGATATCGGTCGGCCAGCCCGCTCGTTTCTGCCCCTACACGGGCAGATAAGCTGCCGAGTCGGTCCAACGGACCGATATCGGCAGCTTCTATCGGCCCGTGTATGGGGGCATTAAGAAGCAGTCTGGGCAACACGTTTGGAGGAAATTGGCAACACGGGAGTCTTTTTTTCTATGAAGATTGATTGTAGTATAATATAATAAAGCTTCTTTAACTGTAACATTGAGGCAGCAGGTACCGGTGGGGACGCCCACAGCATTCCTTAACCCCCTTCAGTGTGCTCAGCTCCTGTTCTCCTAGTGTATGTGGAACACGTTCTTTTGACGCAAACTTGACACTGCACAATGACATACTTGTGTTTGGCGCAAGATTTATATATTTAAAGGGCCTCTTGTGCTATTTTCACTGCCCAAGGTAGGTTCTGTCTTCTATAGCTCCTGGGTGTGTTTCTTGACGTTTGATGTTTGCCTCCTGAACTGACCCTTTTGTCTGCCCTTTGACTATGCCTTTTAGATCCTGATTTGGTACCTCACTACTTTTCTGGTTGTGACCTTGGCCTGCTCTCTGTGACTTCGCCTTATCCCCATTACTTCTGTAATATGCTCT
The DNA here is from genome assembly GCF_000004195.4 of Xenopus tropicalis. Taxonomy (NCBI): domain Eukaryota; kingdom Metazoa; phylum Chordata; class Amphibia; order Anura; family Pipidae; genus Xenopus; species Xenopus tropicalis. The sequence continues at coordinate 122,352,483 of NC_030684.2, read as the reverse complement.
GGTTCCCTCGATTGCCCAGAACTCTTGCCTCGGTTCTCTTACATTAAGTCCTAGCAGGATCCAAGTAGCGAAGAGCTCCCCCTGAAGTGAAAGGCGATTGTTATAGGTTAAAGAGTGAGCTCAGACTGGAATCTTGGTACGGGTATAGGATCCCTTATCCGGAAACCCATTATCCAGAAAGCTCCAAATTACGGAAAGTCGGTCTCCCATAGACTCCATTTTAATCAAATAATTCAGAATTTTAAAACTGATTTCCTTTTTCTCTGTAATAATAAAACAGTACCTTGTACTTGATCCCAACTAAGATATAAATAATCCTTATTGGAGGCAAAACAAGCCTATTGGGTTTAATTAATGTTTTATTGACTTTTTTAGTAGTCTTAAGGTATGCAGATCCAAATTACGGAAAGACCCCTTATCCGGAATACCCCAGGTCCCAAGCATTCTGGATAATGGGTCCTATACCTGTATTGCTGTATATTCATTTATAATCACTCCACCATAGTTGAGTTTGCATACCTGGGGAAATCCATATAAGCCAGTAAGCTGATACATGACATTAGATACAGAAGACAGTAGGTGCCCTATGAATGCACTGGGAATCCTGTTCTGGGTGCACTTGTAGTTAGGCACATAATCACTGCTCCCTGTCAGCATACTAAATGTACTGCTAGAGGCTTTTTTCTCATTGGCCCAAGAATCATGGATATGAAATCCCAAGGTCATGTTTGGTAGAATATTTGGATTTTTGTTGATTTCCTCAATAGCAAAAATGGCAGCCAGGAGGTGACGATAATTTCGGAGGGAAGAACTAGGGTAAAAAAAGCAATTACAAATGATATCTTAAGGTTTTAATGACAACAGACATTTGAAATCAATGGGCAGTAGGCAACAGGTACTAAAGGGTGAAATAAAACATCTACAATAAAGGTAGAATAACTGGAAGTTGGCTAAGGCAGTTGTTACCACTTACTCCAATGAACACATTTGGCTGGGTGGTGGCAGATAAAATAATGCTACAGACAGCAATTCTTCTTTTTATGTGCAAATATTAAAAAAAAATAACTATTATTATTTTCAATTAATACACTTTCCCTTTTGGTGTTACTAAGTCATGTATAATATCCCTGATCTGGAAACCCCTTAACCTGAAAGATCCAACTTATGGGGAAGGTCATCTTCCATAGAGTCTGTTTTATATAAAACTATTTCTTTTGTTTTCTTGTTGGTAACTAAGCTCCATATTGACTCTATATTGGGGGCAAAACTATCCTATTGGGTTTATTTAATCTTTAAATTATGTTTACCAGATTTTTGGCATGGTGATCCAAATCACATTTAGATCCCTTTTCTGGAAAACCTCAGGCCCCAAGCATTCCAGATAATAAATCCTATACAGGTGTGGGACCTGTTATCCAGAATGCTCGGGACCTGGGGTTTTCCGGATAAGGGTTCTTTCTTTAATTTGGATCTCCATACCTTAAGTCTACTAAAAAATAATTTAAACATTAAATAAACCCAATAGGGCTGTTCTGCCCGCAATAAGGGGTAATTATATCTTAGTTGGGATCAAGTACAGGCACTGTTTTATTATTACAGAGAAAAGGGAATCATTTAACCATTAAATAAACCCAATAGGGCTGTTCTGCCCCCAATAAGGGGTAATTATATCTTAGTTGGGATCAAGTACAGGTACTGTTTTATTATTACAGAGAAAAGGGAATCATTTAACCATTAAATAAACCCAATAGGGCTGTTCTGCCCCAATAAGGGGTAATTATATCTTAGTTGGGATCAAGTACAGGTACTGTTTTATTATTACAGAGAAAAGGGAATCATTTAACCATTAAATAAACCCAATAGGGCTGTTCTGCCCCCAATAAGGGGTAATTATATCTTAGTTGGGATCAAGTACAGGTACTGTTTTATTATTACAGAGAAAAGGGAATCATTTAACCATTAAATAAACCCAATAGGGCTGTTCTGCCCCCAATAAGGGGTAATTATATCTTAGTTGGGATCAAGTACAAGCTACTGTTTCATTATAATTAAGAAAAAGCAAACCATTCTTAAAAATCTGAATAATTTGTGAATAACATGGAGTCTATGGGAGATGACCTTCCTGTAATTCAGAACTTTCTGTATACCGGGATTCCGGATAAAGGGTCCCATATCTGTACCTGTAGAAACAATGGGCTTTCAGCTGATTGGTGGTGTTTTTTTATACAGGAACTGTTTCCACAGGTGATTTATGGACTTTTTGGACTGGTTGTTGAACTTAATAAATCAGGGGGTTTTATGTGGAAATTATTTTTCCAGGTGAGAGATGAACTACACAGATTTTACATGTACTTTTTTTAAGTAATTCACTAGAACTGATTAACGCAAATGCTAATCAGTGCTGTTACTTATTGGTTAACTGAATTGGAGCTGCAGTTTTATACACAACACATAGGCGCTTGGTCATGTGTTCCCTGCTGTGTATCATTCACACATTCTACTGCATGGAAATGCATTTAATAGCAGCCCATTCCTTGCTATTAGTTTCTGCTTGCCTGCCCACATCATCAAGTTGCGTTCCACCCGGGTAAAAATGACGGGTAGAATGTGATTTTGCTAAGTTCAAGTTGTTTGTTCATGTTTTTAAACAGTGAATTCTTCCAACACTTCAGGTAAAATGTATGTGTGAAACAAGGACTGTTATAGCCAATAATACCATAACATTATTCCCATGGGGGGAGTATTGGCCCAACAGTTCTGAAACATGGTGTTGAGAAGCTTGCATGCACCCCATGGTAACATTTGGGTAAAATAGACTTTGGTTGGTGTTGGTTTAACCCTTTCAGCTACTCACAGTGAAAACACAATTTTTTCTTTCGCAGGGCGTAATGTCAAGATTTCTGGGGAAAAATAAATTAAAGCAAAAATATCTATTAGGATTCCAAGCATGATGTCCCCTTCCTGCAGGTAGCCTTCCGCAGATTGGCCAATCAGTGAGCAGGCAGGAAAGTTAGGATTATTCATTGCAGTCAAAAGTTATACCACCAACATCCAAGTAACAGCAAGTCAGGCTGTAGCATGTTATTGATATATAACAGTTCATTAAGTATAGTCAATCAACAAACTTTCATGATTGTTGGGATGCTGCTTATCATCCTTCCCTGACTGGAATAAAACAAAAATTGCATTTTAGTACAAGGGATATAAATATTGGAGTTTTGAATAGCCTTTGAGTTGAGTGAGACGTGTAACTCTAATGGTACCGTACTCTGATGGGGCATTATCAGGGTAACAGGCTGGCTCAGGCTCTCTATAGCTGCACTGTGCTGGACAGGCCAGGGGCACTTGCTAACAGCATCTTTCCAAACGGAGACACCTTCAACAACTTCAAGCCTATATGCTCAATGTATTATGTGATTTTCAAGAGAACTGGAGTTGAGCATCAGGCATCATAAATCTGGCCTTCAAGTAGGGTATTTAAATAGAATGATTCCTATATTACACATAAACACATCAGTTTACAATAAACACTCCAATAGATTGATCTTTATTTTGACACTGCTGGCACAGAAACTCCACACACCATGGCACAATAGCTGTGATTTCCATAAAAAGGAGTATGATGATTTATTTAAATAGTATGACATGGTGGGATATGATGGGGCAATCTGAGCCAAATATATAGATAAGCAGTACAGGTATGGGAGCTATTATCCAGAATGCTCGGGACCTGGGGTTTTCCGGATAAGGGATCTTTCCATAATTTGGATCTCCATACCTTAAGTCTGCTAAAAAATTATTTAACCATGAAATAAACCCAATAGGGCTGTTCTGCCCCCAATAAGGGGTAATTATATCTTAGTTGGGATCAAGTACAGGTACTGTTTTATTATTACAGAGAAAAGGGAATTATTTACCCATGAAATAAACCCAATAGGGCTGTTCTGCCCCCAATAAGGGGTAATTATATCTTAGTTGGGATCAAGTACAGGTACTGTTTTATTATTGCAGGGAAAAGGGAATCATTTAACCATTAAATAAACCCAATAGGACTGTTCTGCCCCAATAAGGGGTAATTATATCTTAGTTGGGATCAAGTACAAGGTAGTGTTTTATTATTACAGAGAAAAGGGAATCATTTAACCATGAAATAAACCCAATAGGACTGTTCTGCCCCCAATAAGGATTTATTATATCTTAGTTGGGATCAAGTACAGGTACTGTTTTATTATTACAGAGAAAAAGGAAATCATTTTCAAAAAGTAGAATGATTTGCTTATAATGGAGTCTATGGGAGATGGCCTTTCCGTAATTCAGAACTTTCTAGATAACGGGTTTTTCCATACCTGTAATTGTTTGCCTTGCTCTTCACCAGATATCCATTTATGGCTCCAGCATCATCTCCCTTTTACTTCTACAAAGCAGCCATTCATGGTGTCCTAATATCTCTGTAGTCCCACATTAGCTTTTTAACATTAGTCGCTCTCTTTAGATGACTATGGGGCATGTTGGAAGGAACACAGCATAAATGGGGCTAGGGTACTGTTTGTGCCAGTCTCTATGCCACTTTGACTGTTTGCGAAGAGCAACCTGTATATGTATAATTTAGATTTGACGACATTTGCCAGGCAAGTGGTAGGCAAAAACCATCTCTAAGACAGCATTAAACCTCTACTTCAGCTTCTTCTAGATCAGAGTTTCCTAAAACATAGGGCCAAAGGTACCTGGTGAGTACAAACAACCTCAACATTGTGTCAGAAATCTAAAAGCAAATGAAATCTATGCCTTCTCATATTTACTGCCTATTTGCAGTATAGTACTTACAGTTCAATGTGCAAAAAGGATCTCATTACAAGGCATAAAAAATTTCTTCCAATCTTCCACTCATCCACAAGCACCAATGTGACCCAATAAATAGAATCAATGTTTGCTCTTCAGCAAATATGGCAGAGGGCCCTGTGAAATCCAGTCTGTTATTTGTCAGCTTTTGGAATGAGCCGCACAGTCAACTCATTTATATAGTCTGAAAATGAATTTGAGACTGTGCTGGAAATAAACTTTCTTTCTTAACTGTTATTGTATGCTATTGCTGAAATTCCCCAGGAATGAGACACATTGAGGGGCAGTAAATACATTTTCTCTTGCTTTCTAATTTTAATGTTCCATAGTTGCATTTGTCTTGAGTTCTACAAAGTAAGTTTAAATAGATATTATGGACATAGAAATCCTCACTATTGTGAGTTGCATGTAGTCTGTGTGGGGTTGTGTGGCTGTTTGCCTGTGTGTAAAACCTAACCTGCTAGTAGGGGAATATGGATATAAGGAAGTGGAGGCATTACATTTATTAAGACATTGTGGATTGCTGAGGAAGAGAAAAAAGGCGGATAGAAAGGATAGACATATGGTACTTCAAATCAGATTACAATATTGGTCAAAACATTCACAGTAATCATATATAAATAGAATTACATATATAGGCACATTTACTATGTATAGTGGTGCAAGTGCTGGTATTTGTGTCCATTCAAAAAATAGCTTTTGCCCTGCACTCTATGCATTTTCACCACATCCTGGGCAAAACACAGATCCCAGTACTGAAACACTCAAGCAAGCCATGCACATAACTCCTGCCCCAAACCTGCCCCAGACAAACAAACAGAAGCAGGCTTATCATAGTATGTATACTGTTACAAGTAAGTAGGTTATCATATCATATTAAAATGCATCTTCAACAGCCCTGATGCTGCCCCCCTCACTCACTTCACAATTACCTCTTCAACATTGGAGCAGGGCCAGGGGGCTGCATTGCTAGTGCAGAGAGAGCTTTTTGTGCTATCTGCACTAGTAGAGCATAATTTCCATTTTAAAAAAACAGAAATTTGGCCCTTAGTTACAAGAGGTGGCTTTTTGTTGCCCCTGGTAACTGGCCACTCACTGCCATCTAAGGTAAGAACCTTGCCTCATGGCAGGACAAGCCCTAATGTTTAAATTTAACGTTTCCCATGATCCCCATCTTCTTCATTTGGATTTGTGTTGTTCCTCTCAACAACCTATGAGTTACCCTTTCAACACCCATCCTAGACATCCCATGTGGACTATGGTGCCAGTGGATTTATACCCAGTAGTTTCCTGCACATATGCCAAGCTGTTAATCTTAAGGCATATGATATTTCTCATTTACAATTTTATATATCCAGACCATGCATGTAGAATCCAGCATTGCTTTTCTACTTGCTGCAAAAACTATATCCACTAGGTTTTTTTCCTACTCGTGTATGACTATTGTGACCGCCAGTAACTGCCCATATATGTTCCAGGGGAACACTCCTTGTAAAAGTCTTTATTTATTCATGGCAGTACCTAAACAGGTTTCTCTATAATGTTTACAATTTTTATACCGGTTCCCAGCATTTAGTATACAATTTCAAGTTGCAATGTTAACATTTATCTCTCATGGTATCACATATTACATTGTATCCTCAATAAATACATACAATTCCAACAATTCAAAACAAATAAAATCTTATTTTTCTACTACAGGTATGGGACCTGTTATCCAGAATGCTCTGGACCCGGGGTATTCCGGATAAGGGGTTTTTCTGTAATTTGGATCTCCATAACTTAAGTCTGCTAAAAATCATTTAAATATTGAATAAACCCAATAGGGCTGTTCTGCCCCAATAAGGGGTAATTATATCTTAGTTGGGATCAAGTACAGGTACTGTTTTATTATTACAGAGAAAAGGGAATCATTTAACCATTAAATAAACCCAATAGGGCTGTTCTGCCCCCAATAAGGGGTAATTATATCTTAGTTGGGATCAAGTACAGGTACTGTTTTATTATTACAGAGAAAAGGGAATCATTTAACCATGAAATAAACCCAATAGGGCTGTTCTGCCCCCAATAAGGGGTAATTATATCTTAGTTGGGATCAAGTACAGGTACTGTTTTATTATTACAGAGAAAAGGGAATCATTTAACCATTAAATAAACCCAATAGGATTGTTTTGCCTCCAATAAGGATTAATTATATGTTAGTTGGGGTCAAATACAAGGTTCTGTTTTAAAATTAAAGAGAGAAAGGAAGTAATTTTTAAAAATTAAAATTATTTGCTTATAATGGAGTCTATGGGAGATGGCCTTTCCGTAATTCGTAACTTTCTGGATAACGGGTTTCTGGATAAGAGATCCCATACCTGTATTGGCTAGTCATGGATTCACTGCGAATTTCCATGTTTCGACATTTTTATACTAATAAATTGTTTAAAAAGTCAAATTCTTGGTCTAAGCCAAGTGAGACCAGAATTCCTGATTTTCTTATACATTTTAAAACCTGGGAGTCATGTGGCCACAGTCATTTAAGTGCCTAGCTACTGGCTGATCTTTATTGCTCTTACTGGCGTATTCCCTAAGATTATATTTTTTAATGTTCCTGTAGTTTTACCAATTGGTTTTAGCTAAAAAATATAAATTACAGCATTTAATTCTATAAAATGGGACAGGTATACAGGAACAGGTATAAAAGTACATAACTATGAGATTACCATTTAAGAGTAGACACATTATTTGTCCATTATTTCTGAAACATGAAGGCACCACCTAACTTTTAATTATAATTTTTGTTCTACTAAATGACCTCTAGTGCTCACAGGCGGTTTGAACAAGATAAAGTAGCACTTAGGGATAAATATAAGGCCAAGAAGTCCTGCACTGGAAACAAGGATGGCAAATATCTCCACCGCTGCTAAATATTTGCCTGTGGTGCTCACATAGGCCAGGATGAAGGAGATCCATACACTGCAGAACAGCAACATGCTGAAGGTTATGTATTGTGCTTCATTAAATATGTCTGGTAATTTACGGGCAAGATAAGCAACAAAGAAACTCACAAAAGCCAACAAGGCAATGTAACCAACCATTATGTAGAATGCACTAGGTGATCCCTCATTGCACTGCAAAATGATCTTTCCTGTTGCAGAGTGAGTGTCATAGTCAGGGAATGGGGGGGAGATTATGAGCCAAAGTGCACAGATGAAAACCTCAGGAAGTGTACATAGTAGAAGAATGTATTTAGGGACCCGGGTACCAACATAGTTCCTGAGCCGGCTTCCAGGTCTAGTGGCAGTGAAGGCAATAATAACAGTAATGGTTTTCCCCAAAATGGAAGAAATACAAATAGCAAAGATGATCCCAAATAAAGTTTGTCTCAACAAACAGGTGACCTTTGTAGGCCTTCCAATAAATAGTAAGGAACAAAGGAAAGACAGAAAAAGTGAAATTAGAAGAAGGTAACTGAGCTCTTGATTATTGGCTTTAACAATGGGGCTCTTCTTGTATTTAATGAAGATACAAAAAACTGCTGCTGTACAAAAAGTCAAAAACAGAGCAGTTGCAGTTAAGGTAACACCAAGAGGATCTTCATAAGAAAGAAAGTCAGTGGCACGCATGATGCATTTAGTCCTCTTCTCATTGGACCATTGATCTTCAAGACACCTCATGCAACTTTCCATGTCTAAAAAAAATGGAGATTTATGGTCATGTGACAGGGTTAACATATAAAGGGATCAATCTCTCAGAGTAATTAAGTTGGTTCTGTAGCTATAAAGTACATAATTTATAGCCTACTTCCACAGCTTTGTAACCCATTTGTTTCTATTTCTTAATCTTATTTTAAAGTATTAACTGCCTACCCGGCGATGGGGATATTTCTCCTTCAGAACACTGAACACAGCCATAACAGCAAATTTGTTTTCCTTTCACCGAAACTTTCCTGTAACCAGGGAGACAGCCGGCACTGCACCTTGAGGTAGGAATCTAAACAATGAAACCATAAAATAATAATAGTAAGGTACAGAAACATATTCTAAGCCCCATAGGTACATTTACATTTTATAATGGGAATTGGTGCCCATATCTGTGTTTCCAATGTTGTTTGCAGACCATGTAACAGAAAAGGACATCCCAGTCACTACATTACACCATGTGCTTTATTTGTATCTATCTATCTATCTATCTATCTATCTATCTATCTATATATCTCTGTATCATCTATCTATCTATCTATCTATCTATCTATCTATCTATCTATCATCTATCTATCTATCTATCTATCTATCTATCTATCTATCTCTGTATCATCTATCTATCTATCTATCTATCTATCTCTGTATCATCTATCTATCTATATATCTATCTATCTATCTATCTATATATCTATCTATCTATCTATCTATCTATCTATCTCTGTATCACCTATCTATCTCTGTATCATCTATCTATCTATCTATCTCTGTATCATCTATCTATCTATCTATCTATCTATCTATCTATCTATCTATCTATCTATCTATCTCTGTATCATCTATCTATCTATCTATCTATCTATCTCTGTATCACCTATCTATCTCTGTATCGTCTATCTATCTATCTATCTATCTCTGTATCACCTATCTATCTCTGTATCATCTATCTATCTATCTATCTATCTATCTATCTCTGTATCATCAATCTATCTATCATCTATCTATCTATCTATCTATCATCTATCCATCTATCTATCTATCTATCTATCTATCTATCTATCTATCTATCTCTGTATCACCTATCTATCTCTGTATCATCAATCTATCTATCATCTATCTATCTATCTATCTATCTATCTATCTATCATCTATCTACCTATCTATCTATCTATCTATCTATCTATCTATCTCTGTATCACCTATCTATCTCTGTATCATCTATCTATCTATCTATCTATCTATCTATCTCTGTATCACCTATCTATCTCTGTATCATCAATCTATCTATCATCTATCTATCTATCTATCTATCTATCATCTATCTATCTATCTATCTATCATCTATCTATCTATCTATCATCTATCTATCTATCTATCTATCTATCATCTATCTATCTATCTATCTATCTATCTATCATCTATCTATCTATCATCTATCTATCTATCTATCTATCTATCTATCTATCTATCATCTATCTATTTATCTATCATCTATCTATCTATCTATCTCTGTATCATCTATCTATCTATCTATCTATCTATCTATCTATCTATCTATCTATCTATCATCTATCTATTTATCTATCATCTATCTATCTATCTATCTCTGTATCATCTATCTATCTATCTATCTATCTATCTATCTATCTATCATCTGTCTATCTATCTATCTATCTATCATCTATCTATCTCTGTATCACCTATCTATCTCTGTATCATCAATCTATCTATCTATCTATCTATCTATCTATCTATCATCTATCTATCTATCTATCTATCTATCTATCTATCTATCTAGCTATCTAGCTATCATCTATCTATCTATCTATCTATCATCTATCTATCTATCTCTGTATCATCAATCTATCTATCTATCTATCTATCTAGCTATCATCTATCTATCTATCTACTGTATCTATCTATCTATCTATCTATCTACTGTATCTATCTATCTATCTACTGTATCTATCTATCTATCTATCTGACCTGGAATACAGTTAACAGTGATGAATGAATGATGAATGAAACAAACATTATTCTTATTTATTAGATGGATCATGGATTTCATTCTACTAGTACCAATCTTGATAGTCTTTCACTTGATTCAGTCCCTTAGGGACATGGTTGTTAAATATTAAACTTTATTAACACCCTTGACACTAGTGATGAGCGAAATTTTTCAGTAGTCATGGATTCGCAGCAAAAAAAAAAAAACATTTGCCAAGTGAGGAAAAAGTTGTGGTCACATCTGAAAAAGTTGCGGTGGCATCAAAAAAGTTGCAACTGCTTCAAAAGAAGTCTTGTGTGTTAAAAAAAGTTGCATGGTAGCCGCATTTCTTGAAGTTTTTGCTGTTCCGCAAATTTTTTCCCAGAGTTTTGTGAATTTTTCGGTGAAATGAAACGGGACAGATTCGCTCATCACTACTTGGCACAGGGAAGGTGTGAAACTAGGGAAACAGAAAATATGACAGTACTTACTATACAGTATAACATAGCATATCATAGCATGTACATTAAACACTATGATAAATAGAACATATAAAGATAAGAGGCATCTGTGTAGGGGTAAGGCCTATTATGTGACTGCACATAATAAGTCATAAACCTGACTCAGCTTTGATGTTTACCCAATGGACAATTTTCCATGATACCATTCTAAGAAATCATAGTTTATCAGCTAAACATGATCATATTCTACGTATAAACAAATACAGTACCCCATTAAATGGAGGTGGCCAAAGGATAGACTCTTTGTCAATAACAAGTTCAGGAGACTGAGATGATACAAAGGTCCCAACGTGCCTTGTAGTCGCTGTTCCATTATGGAAGACATTCCAGTTTATTATTACAAAATATCCCGGAACTTCACCTTTGTCGTTAAAGGAAATATTATCCCCAGAGGATGTTCTGAAATGATTCTTCTTTAGGTAATTGTTTAACTACAAAGATAATAAATGACCACATTACAATAGCTACCAGCTACATACATAACATGCAACATTTAGGCAGAAGTGATAGGGGTCATTCTTCACCTCAGGGGCACGAGAACAAGAGCACTTCCCTTAGTGCTAATTCCTAAAGTACTTGTGCCCTCTTTGGTGGGCCACTGTGTATGGGGACCAATGTGTATGGGGGCCACTGTCTATGGGGGCTACTGTCAATTAGGGCGTGGTCACAAAAGTGGGTGTGGCCAAAAATGTTTTTGTCCCTCTTTTCATTTTTCAGATGTTGGGAGGTATGCTGGTGGGACACGGCTCTTGATAGCCGCTTTAGGCAGGGGGACAAACAATTGTGTATGCGGGATGGAAGGGGTGCTGGAGACTTACAAGCCTTGTGTGGTCAGATATTAACAGCTCCTGATAGCCGATTGTGTAATTAGCAGCGGTACTTGCCGCCTTCTTCTCGCACTCCCCTCTTGTGTATACGCGGCTTTTTTAGCTGTGGGGAAATGGTATGTGGCGCCTGTGAGGCTCTTGATAGCTGTGCCGATTTAAATCTGGATGTTGCCAGGAGAGCAGAGCGGGGAAATTCTTAATAACGGCCTAGATTCTGAGTAACTATAATCACACGTGTGCACAGCCTGGTATTTGGGAGAGAAAGCTGTGGGGCAGCGAATGGGTTGTTAGGGATCAGGCTGTGTACTTTGTGTTGCCAGGACTTCATGACTGCACAAGCGTTTTGCCCTACTATCCTCCCATTATTGTCCTTCCATCTTATTATGTGGAGGTGGTCCCACATTGTATATAAAGTGTAATATAAATCAAATTAGCTCCTGTGTGTTTTAAACTGGATCATGCTCTCAGGCAAAAGAATTTAGAATACTGAGATAAAATGTGGATGAGCAATATCCAGTACTTAATTATGTGTTTTTTTAACTTTCAACATTTATATCTATTTATGATGAATTATTTTAGGTCTCATGAGGAGTGTGTGATTTCCTTTTTATTTCATGAATTCAGTAATAAAAGTGAGGTTTTAAGTTAAAACACTAAAATCAGTTCTCTTGATTTGGATTAAATTTGGGTGGCAAACACCTTGTGCTGGCTTTATATGAGGGTTGAACTCAAGTTGGGCTCTCCCATGAATGAATATTTATATTTTATGGTAACTGTCTGGATCTTATATTTACCAGATTATGTTTAGTTTCCAGCTTTACTACCTTCCCTTTCCCTGCACAACTTTTCTCTACCTTTAACGCTCTGCTTTACCCACCACTACGTGTGCATCAGGCACTGCTCAAGAAATTGACAAACACTTTAAAAGCAAATTTGACACCATTAGAAGTGACATTAAACAACTAAATCCCCCAGCCACTCATCTCCCTCCTCCCACACTACCCAGTCTCATCTATGCTCCTTCTCCCATGAGACTGGAGAGCAAGTCTCAAAACTTTTGGCTTCCTCTCACCTTATCACGAGTGCCTAGTTTACAGCTAACTAACACTATTCCTCTCTGACAATAACCTCCTGGATCCCCTACAATCTGGTTTTAGACAACAACACTCCACCGAAACTGCTCTAACCCGACTAACAAATGACCTTTTATCGGCTAAAACCACTACTCGCTACTAATACTGATCTCTCAGCTGCTTTTGACACTGTGAATCACCCTCCCTCCCTCTATTCCTTGTCCTGGTTTTCATCTTACTTCACAATATGTTCTTTCAGTGTCTCTTACAATGGAGCATCATCTTCTTCCTCACCTCTTTCTCTGGGGATCCTAAAGGCTCTGTCCTGGGCCCTTTATTATTTTTTTCCCTATACTTCCTCCCTTGGCAAACAAATCAACAAATATGGTTTTGAATACCACCTCTATGCTAATTATATTCACATCTATCTCTCCTCTCCCAGACCCGCTGTTCAGCCTGCCAGGAGATATGGTTGCAGTGTGTACAGGTAGCAGTATGTTGTGGCTCGAAAGTACAAATTGTGATATGAAGCTCATTAAGCCTTTCAAATCTGATATTGACAGGGAGCTTTCCTAAATATTGTAAACCTAAAGTTAGGGGCTGATTTATTAAAGTACAACAGGTCCGAAATAAAAAAAAATTCGTATTTTTTCGTATTTTCTGCCACTTTTTCGTACTTTGCGCGACTTTTTTGTACTTTGTGACAAAATTTGTGCCACAAAATCGTATTGTCGTGCCGAGTACAAAAGTTTCGGATTCATTCAAGCTTTGTTATCGTGACTTTCCTTGGACCAGGTTGAATCTGCAGAGTGCCATTGAGCCCTATGGGAGACTTTCCTTGGGCCGGGTTGGAGCTGCAGTGCCATTGAGCCCTATGGGAGACTTTCCTTGGGCCGGGTTGGAGCTGCAGAGTGCCATTGAGCCCTATGGGAGGCTTTCCTTGGGCCGGGTTGGAGCTGCAGTGCCATTGAGCCCTATGGGAGACTTTCCTTGGGCCGGGTTGGAGCTGCAGTGCCATTGAGCCCTATGGGAGACTTTCCTTGGGCCGGGTTGGAGCTGCAGAGTGCCATTGAGCCCTATGGGAGGCTTTCCTTGGGCCGGGTTGGAACTGCAGAGTGCCATTGAGCCCTATGGGAGACTTTCCTTGGGCCGGGTTGGAGCTGCAGAGTGCCATTGAGCCCTATGGGAGGCTTTCCTTGGGCCGGGTTGGAGCTGCAGTGCCATTGAGCCCTATGGGAGACTTTCCTTGGGCCGGGTTGGAGCTGCAGAGTGCCATTGAGCCCTATGGGAGACTTTCCTTGGGCCGGGTTGGAGCTGCAGAGTGCCATTGAGCCCTATGGGAGGCTTTCCTTGGGCCGGGTTGGAGCTGCAGAGTGCCATTGAGCCCTATGGGAGACTTTCCTTGGGCCGGGTTGGAGCTGCAGAGTGCCATTGAGCCCTATGGGAGGCTTTCCTTGGGCCGGGTTGGAGCTGCAGAGTGCCATTGAGCCCTATGGGAGACTTTCCTTGGGCCAGGTTGGAGCTGCAGAGTGCCATTGAGCCCTATGGGAGACTTTCCTTGGGCCGGGTTGGAGCTGCAGTGCCATTGAGCCCTATGGGAGACTTTCCTTGGGCCGGGTTGGAGCTGCAGTGCCATTGAGCCCTATGGGAGACTTTCCTTGGGCCGGGTTGGAGCTGCAGAGTGCCATTGAGCCCTATGGGAGGCTTTCCTTGGGCCGGGTTGGAGCTGCAGAGTGCCATTGAGCCCTATGGGAGACTTTCCTTGGGCCGGGTTGGAGCTGCAGAGTGCCATTGAGCCCTATGGGAGGCTTTCCTTGGGCCGGGTTGGAGCTGCAGTGCCATTGAGCCCTATGGGAGACTTTCCTTGGGCCGGGTTGGAGCTGCAGAGTGCCATTGAGCCCTATGGGAGGCTTTCCTTGGGCCGGGTTGGAGCTGCAGAGTGCCATTGAGCCCTATGGGAGGCTTTCCTTGGGCCGGGTTGGAGCTGCAGAGTGCCATTGAGCCCTATGGGAGGCTTTCCTTGGGCCGGGTTGGAGCTGCAGAGTGCCATTGAGCCCTATGGGAGGCTTTCCTTGGGCCGGGTTGGAGCTGCAGAGTGCCATTGAGCCCTATGGGAGACTTTCCTTGGGCCGGGTTGGAGCTGCAGAGTGCCATTGAGCCCTATGGGAGACTTTCCTTGGGCCGGGTTGGAGCTGCAGAGTGCCATTGAGCCCTATGGGAGACTTTCCTTGGGCCGGGTTGGAGCTGCAGAGTGCCATTGAGCCCTATGGGAGACTTTCCTTGGGCCGGGTTGGAGCTGCAGAGTGCCATTGAGCCCTATGAGAGACTTTCCTTGGGCCGGGTTGGAGCTGCAGAGTGCCAATGAGCCCTATGGGAAACTTTGCTTGGGCAGGTTGGAGCTGCAGAGTGCCATTGAGCCCTATGGGAGACTTTCCTTGGGCCGGGTTGGAGCTGCAGAGTGCCATTGAGCCCTATGAGAGACTTTCCTTGGGCCAGGTTGGAGCTGCAGAGTGCCATTGAGCCCTATGGGAGACTTTCCTTGGGCCAGGTTGGAGCTGCAGAGTGCCATTGAGCCCTATGGGAGACTTTCCTTGGGCCGGGTTGGAGCTGCAGAGTGCCATTGAGCCCTATGGGAGGCTTTCCTTGGGCCGGGTTGGAGCTGCAGTGCCATTGAGCCCTATGGGAGACTTTCCTTGGGCCGGGTTGGAGCTGCAGTGCCATTGAGCCCTATGGGAGGCTTTCCTTGGGCCGGGTTGGAACTGCAGAGTGCCATTGAGCCCTATGGGAGACTTTCCTTGGGCCGGGTTGGAGCTGCAGAGTGCCATTGAGCCCTATGGGAGGCTTTCCTTGGGCCGGGTTGGAGCTGCAGTGCCATTGAGCCCTATGGGAGACTTTCCTTGGGCCGGGTTGGAGCTGCAGAGTGCCATTGAGCCCTATGGGAGACTTTCCTTGGGCCGGGTTGGAGCTGCAGAGTGCCATTGAGCCCTATGGGAGGCTTTCCTTGGGCCGGGTTGGAGCTGCAGAGTGCCATTGAGCCCTATGGGAGACTTTCCTTGGGCCGGGTTAGAGCTGCAGAGTGCCATTGAGCCCTATGGGAGGCTTTCCTTGGGCCGGGTTGGAGCTGCAGAGTGCCATTGAGCCCTATGGGAGACTTTCCTTGGGCCGGGTTGGAGCTGCAGAGTGCCATTGAGCCCTATGGGAGGCTTTCCTTGGGCCGGGTTGGAGCTGCAGAGTGCCATTGAGCCCTATGGGAGGCTTTCCTTGGGCCGGGTTGGAGCTGCAGAGTGCCATTGAGCCCTATGGGAGGCTTTCCTTGGGCCAGGTTTGAGCTGCAGAGTGCCATTGAGCCCTATGGGAGACTTTCCTTGGGCCAGGTTGGAGCTGCAGAGTGCCATTGAGCCCTATGGGAGACTTTCCTTGGGCCAGGTTGGAGCTGCAGAGTGCCATTGAGCCCTATGGGAGACTTTCCTTGGGCCGGGTTGGAGCTGCAGAGTGCCATTGAGCCCTATGGGAGACTTTCCTTGGGCCGGGTTGGAGCTGCAGAGTGCCATTGAGCCCTATGAGAGACTTTCCTTGGGCCGGGTTGGAGCTGCAGAGTGCCAGTGAGCCCTATGGGAGACTTTCCTTGGCCAGGTTGGAGCTGCAGAGTGCCATTGAGCCCTATGGGAGACTTTCCTTGGGCCGGGTTGGAGCTGCAGAGTGCCATTGAGCCCTATGGGAGACTTTCCTTGGGCCAGGTTGGAGCTGCAGGGTGCCATTTAGACCTATGGGAGACTTCCCTTGGGCCGGGTTGGAGCTGCAGAGTGCCATTGAGCCCTATGGGAGACTTTCCTTGGGCCGGGTTGGAGCTGCAGAGTGCCATTGAGCCCTATGGGAGACTTTCCTTGGGCCGGGTTGGAGCTGCAGAGTGCCATTGAGCCCTATGGGAGACTTTCCTTGGGCCGGGTTGGAGCTGCAGAGTGCCATTGAGCCCTATGAGAGACTTTCCTTGGGCCGGGTTGGAGCTGCAGAGTGCCAATGAGCCCTATGGGAAACTTTGCTTGGGCAGGTTGGAGCTGCAGAGTGCCATTGAGCCCTATGGGAGACTTTCCTTGGGCCGGGTTGGAGCTGCAGAGTGCCATTGAGCCCTATGAGAGACTTTCCTTGGGCCAGGTTGGAGCTGCAGAGTGCCATTGAGCCCTATGGGAGACTTTCCTTGGGCCAGGTTGGAGCTGCAGAGTGCCATTGAGCCCTATGGGAGACTTTCCTTGGGCCGGGTTGGAGCTGCAGAGTGCCATTGAGCCCTATGGGAGGCTTTCCTTGGGCCGGGTTGGAGCTGCAGTGCCATTGAGCCCTATGGGAGACTTTCCTTGGGCCGGGTTGGAGCTGCAGTGCCATTGAGCCCTATGGGAGGCTTTCCTTGGGCCGGGTTGGAACTGCAGAGTGCCATTGAGCCCTATGGGAGACTTTCCTTGGGCCGGGTTGGAGCTGCAGAGTGCCATTGAGCCCTATGGGAGGCTTTCCTTGGGCCGGGTTGGAGCTGCAGTGCCATTGAGCCCTATGGGAGACTTTCCTTGGGCCGGGTTGGAGCTGCAGAGTGCCATTGAGCCCTATGGGAGACTTTCCTTGGGCCGGGTTGGAGCTGCAGAGTGCCATTGAGCCCTATGGGAGGCTTTCCTTGGGCCGGGTTGGAGCTGCAGAGTGCCATTGAGCCCTATGGGAGACTTTCCTTGGGCCGGGTTAGAGCTGCAGAGTGCCATTGAGCCCTATGGGAGGCTTTCCTTGGGCCGGGTTGGAGCTGCAGAGTGCCATTGAGCCCTATGGGAGACTTTCCTTGGGCCGGGTTGGAGCTGCAGAGTGCCATTGAGCCCTATGGGAGGCTTTCCTTGGGCCGGGTTGGAGCTGCAGAGTGCCATTGAGCCCTATGGGAGGCTTTCCTTGGGCCGGGTTGGAGCTGCAGAGTGCCATTGAGCCCTATGGGAGGCTTTCCTTGGGCCAGGTTTGAGCTGCAGAGTGCCATTGAGCCCTATGGGAGACTTTCCTTGGGCCAGGTTGGAGCTGCAGAGTGCCATTGAGCCCTATGGGAGACTTTCCTTGGGCCAGGTTGGAGCTGCAGAGTGCCATTGAGCCCTATGGGAGACTTTCCTTGGGCCGGGTTGGAGCTGCAGAGTGCCATTGAGCCCTATGGGAGACTTTCCTTGGGCCGGGTTGGAGCTGCAGAGTGCCATTGAGCCCTATGAGAGACTTTCCTTGGGCCGGGTTGGAGCTGCAGAGTGCCAGTGAGCCCTATGGGAGACTTTGCTTGGGCAGGTTGGAGCTGCAGAGTGCCATTGAGCCCTATGGGAGACTTTCCTTGGGCCGGGTTGGAGCTGCAGAGTGCCATTGAGCCCTATGAGAGACTTTCCTTGGGCCAGGTTGGAGCTGCAGAGTGCCATTGAGCCCTATGGGAGACTTTCCTTGGGCCAGGTTGGAGCTGCAGAGTGCCATTGAGCCCTATGGGAGACTTTCCTTGGGCCGGGTTGGAGCTGCAGAGTGCCATTGAGCCCTATGGGAGACTTTCCTTGGGCCGGGTTGGAGCTGCAGAGTGCCATTGAGCCCTATGGGAGACTTTCCTTGGGCCGGGTTGGAGCTGCAGAGTGCCATTGAGCCCTATGGGAGACTTTCCTTGGGCCGGGTTGGAGCTGCAGAGTGCCATTGAGCCCTATGGGAGACTTTCCTTGGGCCGGGTTGGAGCTGCAGAGTGCCATTGAGCCCTATGGGAGACTTTCCTTGGGCCGGGTTGGAGCTGCAGAGTGCCATTGAGCCCTATGGGAGACTTTCCTTGGGCCAGGTTGGAGCTGCAGGGTGCCATTGAGCCCTATGGGAGACTTTCCTTGGACTGGGTTGGAGCTGCAGAGTGCCATTGAGCCCTATGGGAGACTTTCCTTGGGCCAGGTTGGAGCTGCAGAGTGCCATTGAGCCCTATGGGAGACTTTCCTTGGGCCGGGTTGGAGCTGCAGAGTGCCATTGAGCCCTATGGGAGGCTTTCCTTGGGCCAGGTTGGAGCTGCAGAGTGCCATTGAGCCCTATGGGAGACTTTCCTTGGGCCGGGTTGGAGCTGCAGAGTGCCATTGAGCCCTATGGGAGACTTTCCTTGGGCCAGGTTGGAGCTGCAGAGTGCCATTGAGCCCTATGGGAGACTTTCCTTGGGCCGGGTTGGAGCTGCAGAGTGCCATTGAGCCCTATGGGAGACTTTCCTTGGGCCAGGTTGGAGCTGCAGGGTGCCATTTAGACCTATGGGAGACTTCCCTTGGGCCGGGTTGGAGCTGCAGAGTGCCATTGAGCCCTATGGGAGACTTTCCTTGGGCCGGGTTGGAGCTGCAGAGTGCCATTGAGCCCTATGGGAGACTTTCCTTGGGCCAGGTTGGAGCTGCAGAGTGCCATTGAGCCCTATGTGAGACTTTCAAAATGGTTTTCCGGCCGTTTATGATTGTTCGGATATGAAGATTTTGTCACTTTCGGATCGCCAATACGATATTATCGTGACTAATACAATTTTTTCGTAAGCATTTTTGTGATATTTGCAACCATCAGAAATTATCATATCTAATCCAAATCTTACCCATTTCGGGATTCAAACTCGTACTTTGATGAATGTGCCCCTAAGAGTCTTATTTGTAAAGCCAAACAAAAAGTGTCCATGACCAATCTTCTTGTACACTACAAGATATTACACTTTTTATTTTGACACTAGAAAGTCTTTGATGAAATTAAATAAATGTGAGGAACCACATACCTGTGTTGCCATAAAGCCCTGTGTTGTTTTGCCAGAAGGCAGTGTGTTCCCAACAATTTTTTTATTAGTATACATAGCATGAAGTGCAAGTGCCACCGAATAAATTGCAATGTACATACTGTATGTTCTTCTAAAGTTATTCACATCAAATATTTTCTCAAATGTGTGCAATGTATCCCTTGTATTACATAAACGGTAGCTGGATGATGAGTTTGTAAAGACTTGCCTAGGCTGGCACTTAAATGTAATTAACCAAAATGAAGCAGTGAATGGATCATTATAAGGAAACCTTGCAGGATTAGACTCGTAAATGAAGTCTTGCAGACCTGGTATGTTTCCATCGCGAGAAATTAAAAAAAGGGATCCATTAAAACCATCAGCATACATGCCATCTGAAACCAAGTTCAAAGATGCTAGGATTAACCACACCACATGCTTTGCTAAGGAACTCTTAAAAATAAGTGTCTGCAGAAATATTACAATTTTGCTATACACTATAACAACTTTGGCAGTTGTCTTCTTTATAGTTCGCAATGCAAGCCCAATACTACTGAGATTTTCACTAATGTGAACAACAAAGTCAACACAAATGCCATTCTTAATGATCTCAGTCTTCATCTCTTCACTGGCTTTCTGGTGCGTCTCATCATCAGAGGATATCATCCCTACCCAGTTCCAATTAAAAGCCTTGATGAGCTGGATGATTACTTGGTACTGGGCAGTTTCACTTGGCACTGTTCGATAGAATAATGGGAAGCGAATTCTGTCACTGAATGCAGGATCCACAGCTCCGTAACTAACCTGGGTAAAAATGAAATTTGTGGTTTATATAGAATATAAAGCTCTTCCTTACTGCCTTTACACAGATAATACACAGTATGCTATTTATTAATGTCTATATGACTCTTAGTAGTAGAGTGTTGTACTGTGTTAGCCATAGTTCAGAAAAAAAACTTTTTGTGGTGATGTGATAACGTATATTGACTTACTGCTACATGTAAGAATGCAAAAAACTACATTTTTATATGGCTCTGTAGTAACACTTGGCCTTCTCTTTACATGAATGGGACACAGTAAATGGAAAAAGCTGTGTTTCCAGGCCCGGGTTTGCATTTTGGGTGCCCCTAGGCCCCCGGTCTTGGTGCATGCTGCCCCTGAAGTTGTGTCGCCCTAGGCCCAGGCCTTTGTGGCCTTGCCACAAATCCAGACCTGTGTGTTATAATGTTCTATTACACCCAGCAATTTTTAGGTGAAATGAATAATTTGACAAGGGAAAAACAGAAAGGGTTCCTAATCATTACTCAATCAAGTATTCAGGGACCTGGACTAATTAGTCCACAATAACAAGCACAAAAT
This sequence comes from Xenopus tropicalis, assembly GCF_000004195.4. Lineage (NCBI taxonomy): Eukaryota > Metazoa > Chordata > Amphibia > Anura > Pipidae > Xenopus > Xenopus tropicalis. The sequence goes on along the minus strand of NC_030684.2, from coordinate 122,331,440 downwards.
GGTGTGTAATTGCAATAGGTCTCACTTGGGGTTAATTTATAAAGTTCATGCAGAGAAATTTTCCCCCAAATGGTTGTTTTGGGCATGTTTTCCCTGGTTACATTTTGCACTGCTGTGCCCGTCTGTTTTTGCGAATGTGAAATGCGACTTGCACGCAACAATTCACACAAGATTGTGGTTTGCATGCGCAGGCCCTCTCTGCATGTTTATTGTGCACGAATATAGCCCCAATTTTCACTCTGTGAATAGAATTTTGCAAATTGCGAAATCAGTTTAGCAAACATTTTTTCTGCCACCAAAGTTGTGCCGTAATTCGGATGCAGAGTGTGCGCATAAATATTTGCAATTTGCAAATAAAAAGGTTTCACACTATGAGCAAAACATTTGCAATTATGTTTGCACATTAAAAGAACCAGTCTTTAACACCTTTACTGCACTTTTGGTGTTAGTCTCTTTTTCTAAACAAGTAAAAAAAAAGTTATAACCCCAGTTGCCCTTTGAGCTCCACCAATAACCTTTACCAATTGTTGATCTAAACGTTTTCCTCCAAATTTAATCTCAGACTGCCCTACTGAGTGGTACTGATAATTACTGTTGGTGAAATATTACAAACCCTTTAGGATTTAACAATTTATTTAATTCTGTGCTGTAACAAATACTTCTGAGCAATGCTACCATTAAATAGGGGTGAATGGCATCAACTACTCAAAGCTCTCTGACATATTTTGATGACTTGACAAATAGTTCAGCTTTGATTGTGTCTATTAGTTAAGAATTTTCATGACAGTCAGGAATGTTTTGATAAGGTGATAAAGAGATAAAACTGCATGGAAGGATACTTAAAGGTTATTATGAGTTATTCCATACCTGTGGAATTCCATAGATGCTAGTAAGCTGGTATATGACATTTGATACAGAAGAAAGTAGATGTCCAACAACTGCAGTAGGAGTTCCTTTCTCACTGCACTTGTAGTTAGGCACATAATCACTGCTCCCTGTCAGCATACTAAATGTACTGCTAATGGCTTTTCTCTCACTGGCCCAGGAATCCTGGATATGGAATCCTAAGGTCACATTAGGCAGGATCTTCTGGTTCTTGTTGATCTCTTCAATTGCAAAAATGGCCGCCAGAAAGTGCCGATAATTTTGGAAGGCAGAACTTAGGCAGGAAAAAGGACAAAATAATACAATTAAAAGTCTTAATGAAAAGATGTGTGTTATAAAAAAACCTTTGCAGTGCAGAGAGTACTTGCTAAGGTAAGCTGCTTATATGCTGCTAAAATATACACTTCCTAAGTCAGACAGCATACTCCTTTTTTTGTTACTTGATTTATTTTATTTATCATTATAGGTATCATTGTGGTATCAAAAGCAGATGATCTTAAGGTAACCATAGCACCATCTTTCCTGATAATGACATCCTAGCTAGTGATGAGCAAATCTGTCCCGTTTCGCTTCACCAAAAAATTCGCAAAACGGCAGGAAAATTCATGAAACAGTGGAAAATCCACGAAACCCGTTTGTTGCAGGCTTTTTTGTTGCAACCGTGCGCATTTTTATGCAACTGCACCTATTTTAATGAGATTGCGCCTAATTTAACAAAATCACAACTTTTTTTTCGGCAGCAAATTTTCTCAGATGTTTTGCAAAACAATTTGTCAATGGTGAAATGCGGAAATTCGCTGCGAATCCATGCCTGGCGAAATAATTCGCTTATCACTTATCCTAGATAAATGACTTCTGTCATTGCATGTATGATCTGTCTGGTAAAAGGGAAACAGCATGGGTCCAGCGCCGGATTTCAAATTCTGCCGCCCCTAGGCTGCCCCTCCCCATTCGTGCCCCCTGCGCATGCGCGACCAAACCCCACCCCCCGTGACGCGCCGTGTCGACGCAAGAGCGCATGCGCAGGCATTTAACTCCCATACGGAGCAGTGGGGAGAAATCCCCATTGCTCCGTTTGGGAGCAAAATGTCAAAGTTTCGTTGCGGTGGGGCGGCATGCCGCCCCTAAATTTATGCCGCCCTAGGCCCGGGCCTTTGTGGCCTCGCCACAAATCCGGGCCTGCATGGGTCAAGTGCATAGGGCTGACACAGTCCTGTTTAAGGCATACCCTATTGTTCAACATGAGCTCAATGATATGGCTTGTGCAGAGTATACTAGTTTTGCCAACTGTTTTTATTAATAATAATAATAATAATAATAATTGTCATGCCATTACAGCAATTTACCTGTAATAACCACTGGACTTAATCCCCCAAACAGCAAGCATTTTGCCACCAGCTGTAAAAACATTTTATGGTTTATCAAGATTCAATAATAGCCTATGGGGAAATTAGAATTGAAATACCCTGTAGGAGATTCCTTTTTCTTGGGATTGTCCCCGCTTGTCCCCGCTTGACCACAGTCCCTCCAGCAAATACTGGAGATATTTCTACACACACTGTTTAACTTTCTACTTTCATAAAACTATAGAACTTTATTTTTGCCTTCTTTTTGAATCAGGTGGCTAATTTTTCCCATAATTCCCACAATGCTACTAGCGCCACTTTAGACTCAATCTCTTTCTTTCCATTTGAGCATGTAGCTATGTTTGGGCTCAGTAGGGATTCTGAACGACATATTGTTTATTTTTGATCAGGGCCGACATTAGAAACATTGGGGCCCCATATGACTTACTGTCAGACTGGGGTACCTTGGGTCCAACAAATGACCTGATCTCATGGGCCCCAAAGCTGCCACCAACCCTACCACATGCTGCTCCCAAACAGACCCATACCCACCGCAACACCCTTCCACCACCAACCAGATACCCCAGAGCACCAGTGCTACCATGCATTAATAAATGTGTCAGTTGGTTGGCAGGAAAGAGTTAAGTGAATCTCCACAACTTGAACTGGTGACAGCCCTCCAGAATTGCCCAGTTCAAATTTCAATCAATCTGCTTCCAAAAGTTAATCTAAAAAATCTTCTTTTTTAGCCTTAATTTATATAAATAAGTGCACATACACAAATTTTAAAAATAACATAGAAAATTGTTAGATACAATTTAGATATTTGGAATATTTGCTGGCAATTCAAAATTCTACATGTTATGAAAATGAACCAGAAACTTGCGATACCTAGAAAAGATCAAAAATTTTCCTGCTGGATGGGCTGTGAAGTTTATGTGTTCATAATCCATTATAGTGAATATATCTAGGATTATGCCAAGCATGATGTCCCCTTCCTGCATGTAGCCTTTCGCATGATGCTCATATCCTGCATATTGTGCATATTGTGCATACTGTCCATTCAGTGAGCAGGCAGGAGAGTTGGGGTTCCTCACTGCACTACAAGGGAATGCTACCAACATCCAAGTCACAGAAATCCACGCTATAGCTTTCACTAATATACTCAAAACACTTGTCATCATCCAATGGCCATGACTAGTCCAGTGCATGTTCAGCATTTCCCCCCTATAGTTAAAAATGAAAAAATAAAAATTATACATAACTGGAAAAATAAATGTTTGTTTTTCTTCAACGCAAAGTAGCACTGGAGCAGTTCTAGGCCTCCTTGGCAGTTCTTGTTTAACAGAGTATGAGCTCTTTCCTACCCTGCCCATGTTACACTGCATTAGTGCTGCTACTGGTCAAAGCCCCACTCCTGCCTTTTCCTTAAATAGATCACATTTTTCCAATTTTACAGATAGTAGCATGAAAGGGAGGTTTCACATAAACTTATTTGACAATGATGAGAACCAATGAAACTTGCATACAAAATAATATGTATTCTTTGCTCAAGCATTTGCAGCAATACATTGTAAAATAACATCAGTTTACTAAGTCCCATAATGCAGTGCTGCTTAATAGGAAGGGATGCATGATAGGGCATGATCGGTGGAATAAAGTTGATAGGAATATAAGTGTAACAGAGACCTTTTTACAGCCATTATTAAGGTATGGGATAATAAAAGATCCTTCCTGTGCAGCCTGGTACTTACAGATCAGTAAGACTGATTAGACTCATGGCATTAAGTGATTATTTGCGTTGTCCACGTGCATTTCATATCCTTCCATTCATCAGCACACACCAATATGTCTTAACAACATAGATCAGTTATTGTTTAGGAAACACAGTCCTGTGGCATGTACAACCCATTTTCAGTCATTCTAAATGTGCAGCAAGCAGTGAAGACATTTATATAGTCTGGAAAGAGAAGGATTGTTATTGCGCTGAAAATAACCTCTCCTTTCAGCTGTTATTATATTTTATTCTGAAATTCCCCAGGAATAAGAGATGTTATGTGGACTGGGCAGTAAATATCTTAAGGCTTTTATTTATTTATTTATTTTTTAATACTTCAGGTTAGTGTATTTCTATGTATGGTCCCCAATATCTTATTAAATATATCAAAAGTAAAAAATGTAAAAAGGTTGAGAATGTGGGTCCAATAAAAATATATTTTGGTTACAGGTAGCTCTGAAAAAGAAAAATTGCTTAATGTTTAGTTTCTTTAATATATACTGTATATAACAAAGGAACCATGTTGCAGGTCTCAAGTGACCCATGTACAGATATCACACCCCATTATCCAGAAAGTTCCGAATTACAGACTCCATTGTAATCAAATAATTCACATTTTTAAAAATGGTTTGCTTTTTCTCTGTAATAATAAAACAGTACCTGTACTTGATCCCAACTAAGATATAATTACCCCTTATTGGGGCAGAACAGCCCTATTGGGTTTATTTAATGGTTAAATGATTCCCTTTTCTCTGTAATAATAAAACAGTGCCTGTACTTGATCCCAACTAAGATATAATTACCCCTTATTGGGGCAGAACAGCCCTATTGGGTTTATTTAATGGTTAAATGATTCCCTTTTCTCTGTAATAATAAAACAGTGCCTGTACTTGATCCCAACTAAGATATAATTACCCCTTATTGGGGCAGAACAGCCCTATTGGGTTTATTTAATGGTTAAATGATTCCCTTTTCTCTGTAATAATAAAACAGTACCTGTACTTGATCCCAACTAAGATATAATTACCCCTTATTGGGGCAGAACAGCCCTATTGGGTTTATTTAATGGTTAAATGATTCCCTTTTCTCTGTAATAATAAAACAGTGCCTGTACTTGATCCCAACTAAGATATAATTACCCCTTATTGGGGCAGAACAGCCCTATTGGGTTTATTTAATGGTTAAATGATTCCCTTTTCTCTGTAATAATAAAACAGTACCTGTACTTGATCCCAACTAAGATATAATTATCCCTTATTGGGGCAGAACAGCCCTATTGGGTCTATTTAATGGTTAAATGATTCCCTTTTCTCTGTAATAATAAAACAGTACCTGTACTTGATCCAACTAAGATATAATTACCCCTTATTGGGGGCAGAACAGCCCTATTGGGTTTATTTAATGGTTAAATTATTCCCTTTTCTCTGTAATAATAAAACAATACCTGTACTTGATCCCAACTAAGATATAATTACCCCTTATTGGGGGCAGAACAGTCTTATTGGGTTTATTTAATGGTTAAATGATTCCCTTTTCTCTGTAATAATAAAACAGTACCTGTACTTGATCCCAACTAAGATATAATTACCCCTTATTGGGGGCAGAACAGCCCTATTGGGTTTATTTAATGGTTAAATGATTCCCTTTTCTCTGTAATAATAAAACAGTACCTGTACTTGATCCCAACTAAGATATAATTACCCCTTATTGGGGGCAGAACAGCCCTATTGGGTTTATTTCATGGTTAAATGATTCCCTTTTCTCTGTAATAATAAAACAGTACCTGTACTTGATCCCAACTAAGATATAATTACCCCTTATTGGGGCAGAACAGCCCTATTGGGTCTATTTAATGGTTAAATGATTCCCTTTTCTCTGTAATAATAAAACAGTACCTGTACTTGATCCCAACTAAGATATAATTACCCCTTATTGGGGGCAGAACAGCCCTATTGGGTTTATTTAATGGTTAAATGATTCCCTTTTCTCTGTAATAATAAAACAGTACCTGTACTTGATCCCAACTAAGATATAATTACCCCTTATTGGGGGCAGAACAGCCCTATTGGGTTTATTTAATGGTTAAATGATTCCCTTTTCTCTGTAATAATAAAACAGTACCTGTACTTGATCCCAACTAAGATATAATTACCCCTTATTGGGGGCAGAACAGCCCTATTGGGTTTATTTAATGGTTAAATGATTCCCTTTTCTCTGTAATAATAAAACAGTACCTGTACTTGATACCAACTAAGATATAATTACCCCTTATTGGGGGCAGAACAGTCCTATTGGGTTTATTTAATGGTTAAATCATTCCTTTTTCTCTGTAATAATAAAACAGTACCTGTACTTGATACCAACTAAGATATAATTAACGCTTAATAATTATTTTAGTAGACTTAAGGTAGGGGATCCGAATTACGAAAAGACCCCTTATCCGGAAAACCTCAGGTCCCGAGCACTCTGGATAATGGGTCCCATACCTGTTCAGAGAAGTCCAAACCCAAACAAAATATAAGGGGCTGACAAAGGACATGGTACTCAAAGACCAGGGTCGGATTCTATACACTTACAAGTTCGTAAAGAAGAACTAAACCCTAAAAATGAATATGGCTAAAATGTAATTTTGTTATATACTGTATCAGAAAATAAGGCTGGCCTGTCATATAAACTGGTACTACAGGGCTGATTATTAAATTCTGATGCTAATTGCACTGGCCTCTAAACTGCCAAGTAGTAATTATTTGTATTAATTACTAATCAGCCATATATTGTGCCAGAGGCAGGGCCTTTAAACTACCTGTCTGCTACATATAATGCTGTTCTAATATTTGTACCCTAGTGGTTTCAGAACTCTTCTCACATGCATTCATGCAACTCTAACAAGTAACACCTGTCTCTATGAGTTGCATGATACATTGGTAATCTTTTCAAAGTAACTCCACAGCATTCACACCTCTGTGAGTTTCAGATGTCACCTTTCTGAAGAGTTACATAGTGCCATTGTGATTGGATTAGTGGAAGAGTATATATGCTGAGGACTTCCCATACCAGTCAGTTGAACTGAAGAAGCTGCTCGGATGAGTAGTGAAATGTCTTTAGATTTACTTATACTAGATATACCATGACCTGGATGAATGGAAATCTTCACTTATATTATGACATTTATATTTTATATTAACAGTATATTGTGCATCGGTCCCTAAGCTCAGGTAGCAGCAAAGAGCATGAACATTATATGTAACATCATTTTCATAACCAGCAAAAGGGTTATGTTTTCCTCTCTTAATTTATAGTTTGTTCTATATACCTTTGTTGGTTGTAGGATCAGGATCAGGTAGTAGGGACTTCTTTTTTTTAACTTTTACATTTTTATTGAGTTTTAATACATGTCCAACTCAGACAGTGACATCATTTTAACAAGTGTTAATATCATAGATAGATTATACATCTTCAACAGCATATTGGAATCAAACCATAGAGGAAGAAAGAAGAAACAAAAAGGTCCAGATGTCTGTGCGCTGTCTACTGTCCGCAGTCAGTTGCTACTGTAGCCCTCTTCTGCTACTGCATGAGATCTAGCATGCATTCACTTGCGTGTGGCGCTACAAGAGCCCTGTACCCCCGCTATCTGGAAGAGCAGGTACACTGATAAATGGCGTGCCTCCACCCAGGGCCGGGACAGGTTGGGCTGCGGTACCCCTCCCTGGGAAACTTGATCCACAAAACACACAGGAAAGGTTGATGGATTTATTGGCAGGACGCTATACCTTTAAATTAGCAGGGATAGATACAGTCTGCCAGCCAGGGGCAACTTCACTCACATAACATAGCTGGTACTTTCTGAACTGCTGAGGGGAATCCCCCACTTATGTGGCAAGTGCTTTAGAGTCTTGAGAAGAACTCCCTTTGGCTTTCCGTGCCCTGAGAAGAGCACGCTTTGCTCTTCAGAGCCCTGACAGGGACCCCCTTTCCTCCCGCACCCTAAAAGAGCGCTTTCTGACACTGGGGGGTTCCCAATTACTTTATTATACAGAACACTGTGTGAGCTCCCAGCACCTTGCTTGTCTCTCTGCTTCTTTGTTCCCAGCAGCACCTCCTTCTCACTTCCTTCCTGTCAGCTCACACAGAGGGTGGGGGCTCCTCCTCCTTGCACAAAAGCAACACAGAGGAGACACAAGTGTACACAGCTCCCCTATACTACCATTTAGTGGAGAGTTGGAGAATTTTTTTGGGGGGGAAGAGAGGGAAGTTTCAGGCAGAGATACGTATTTGCATGTAAAGACCTGTATCTATATGATTCAGTCTCAAAAGATAAGTAAACATTAATGTCCCCCAATGTACAGCAGTAAATATTAGACCATTAGGTATAACATACAGTAGCTAACGACCTGGTTTGGCATTTCACGTTGTTTAAGTTTGAGCGGTGTGATCAGTCCTGTTCATGTTGAATTATTGATGAATGCAAACCAAGGGTGCCAAATAGCCCAGTGTTTTCTCCTTGTCGTAGGATTCTGCATGCAAGTCCTCAAATTTTTGGATATCCTAGTAGGAGCTTCTTTTAGTAACAGTTGTGAGATTAGTAGATCCCTTCCCCTATTCCCCAATCTCAGCAGCGCAGAGCATGTGCCGTGAATCAGTTGAAAAGAAGATGAGGAGCTACTGGGGCATCTTTGGGGGCAAAAGTGGTTGCCTTGGGCTGGTACATAATGTACAACATTTCTACCCTACTTCTTTAGTTAGCTAGTATTAGTCAAGCTTTCATTTCTGATTTCTGACAGATACTCCTTATCTAATATGGTACCAATAGATTAGAGAAGAGCCAATGCACTTTCTCTATTTGAATAGAGTTTTATAGAGTTTTTAGCCTTAACCTATACTCAGAAAACCTAAATGGCCCCAGTGCCGTATAATGAGAGTAGTGCTCTAGTGCTTATCTTGTAGCTGCCTGTAATAGTTCTCTTATCCAATGGCCACAGTTTGCAAAGGGTTGGGAACTTTTTCTTAAACAAAACACCATCTACCACTGAACTATTAAAAAAAGGAAACAAATGTATGTCTATTAGTATTAAAGATGGTTTTATACTAGTGTGGTCAGGCTGCCTTCATTTTTACTGAATACACTTCTCTCCAAGATGCTAGGTTGGGCAGCTGGTTTCTGGATGTTCTTTGGAAAGTTGAAGCTAAATGGCTTTGGGACAAAGAAGATTTTTCCTTTTTTACAAGAAGCACAATCACCCAAAGACCATGATCTACAGTATGTTTATATTGGCTATCAGGGCATTGAGATCTGTCAAGCTTAGCCACTGAGGTGTCTATAGTCTATATGGTGGATAATATAATCATAGATGGCAGATCTGAGACTGAAAGCCATGTTAATAAATATTTAATAAACAAAATGAAATCCACAGGAACAGGGCAAAGAGGGCAAGTAATACATGTACCATATGCAATTAATGTTGGAAAACAGATAACTCACCATACTACTCGCCATCCAAATTGACCAATTATTTACAAAGTCTTCCTGCTGTTATTTCCACTGTTAGCCATACGAGTGGCATAATGAACTGAGCATTTATTATACGGAAGTGAGAAGAACACATTTTAAGGCATGTACCTTTAATAGCAGTGCCTTTAAGTGCAACTGAAGTAAAGACATTGGACTCTTGTACAGGTATTTATTATATATACATGGTTGCCTTCTTCTGAGTAATATGGGCTAATGAAAATATCAACCAGTATTGACCTGGAGGTGGGCATAGACAGTACTGTTTCTATTTTTGCTGATGACACTAAATTGTGCAAAACTATAAGTTCCATGCAGGATGCTGCCGCTTTGCAGAGCGATTTGACAAAATTAGATAACTGGGCAGCAAACTGGAAAATGAGGTTCAATGTTGAGAAGTGCAAAGTTATGCACTTTGGTAGAAATAATATAAACGCAAACTATCTACTGAATGGTAGTGTGTTGGGGGTTTCCTTAATGGAGAAGGATCTGGGGGTTTTTGTTGATAACAAGTTGTCTAATTCCAGGCAGTGTCATTCTGTGGCTACTAAAGCAAATAAAGTGCTGTCTTGTATAAAAAAGGGCATTGACTCAAGGGATGAAAACATAATTTTGCCCCTTTATAGGTCCCTGGTAAGGCCTCACCTTGAGTATGCAGTGCAGTTTTGGGCTCCAGTCCTTAAGAAGGATATTAATGAGCTGGAGAGAGTGCAGAGACTGCAACTAAACTGGTAAAGGGAATGGAAGATTTAAACTATGAGGTGAGACTGTCGAGGTTGGGGTTGTTTTCTCTGGAAAAGAGGCGCTTGCGAGGGGACATGATTACTCTGTACAAGTACATTAGAGGGGATTATAGGCAGTTGGGGGATGTTCTTTTTTCCCATAAAAACAATCAACGCACCAGAGGCCCCCCTTTAGATTAGAGGAACGGAGCTTCCATTTGAAGCAGCGTAGGGGGTTCCTCACAGTGAGGGCAGTGAGGTTGGGGAATGCCCTTCCTAGTGATGGGGTAATGGCAGATTCTGTTAATGCCTATAAGAGGGGCCTGGATGAGTTCTTGATCAATCAGAATATCCAAGGCTATTGTGATACTAATATCTACAGTTAGTACTAGTGGTTGTGTATATATAGGGGCTGATTTACTAAGACACGATTTCGAATCCGAATTGGAAAAATTCCGATTGGAAACGAACATTTTGCGACTTTTTCGGTAATTTTGCGATTTTTTCGTATTTTTTGCGGTTTTTTTCGGCGTCTTTACGATTTTTGCGTAAAAACGCGAGTTTTTCGTAGCCATTACGAAAGTTGCGCAAAGTCGCGATTTTTTCGTAGCGTTAACACTTAAAAGGCGCAAGTTTTAACGCTACGAAAAAATCGCGACTTTGCGCAACTTTCGGAATGGCTACGAAAAACTCGTGTTTTTACGCAAAAATCGTAAAGACGCCGAAAAAATCGCAAAAGATACGAAAAAATCGCAAAATTAGCGATCATTACGAAAAAAACGCAATCGGACGCATTCGGCCCGTTCGTGGGTTAGTAAATGTGCCCCATAGTGTATGTATGTGAGTGTATAGATTGGTAGGTGTGGGTTAGGTGTGCTGGATTTACTTGGAAGGGTTGAACTTGATGGACACTGGTCTTTTTTCAACCCTATGTAACTATGTAACTATGAAGTGTCTCCCATATCTATTTTTTACATCAATAAGCATTTTACACCAAATGTCCCATTTAGTTTTTATGTATCCTGGTTTTTAAAGGATTGGACTTTTTTTTCATTTTGCTCTCTGGTTATTAGGATTTCGAACTCAAAGGAAGAATAAAATAAAAAGAGGGCCTGAATACAGAGGCAAAAATTCAAATGGATACAAATACTGAGAGAACAACAGAACAGAAGGCGTATTCAGCAGAAGCTTGCATGGAAATGTAAGCATGTGACATAGCAGAGGTATATATATATATTCATACATTATTGTAGCTGCTTTTACTATGTCACCAGACAAAGAATTCCATATTGCACAAATCTCTTTAGTCTGTAGGTGACATTGGCTGGCCCATACATATGAACATGTGTATGGGATCCCTTATCTAGAAACCTATTATCCAGAAAGTTCCGAATTACGGAAAGGTCATCTCCCATAGACTCCATTTTAAGGAAATAATTCTAATTTTTAAAAAAATATTTCCTTTTTCTCTGTAATAATAAAACCGTACCTTGTACTTTGATCCCAACTAAGATATAATTACCCCTTATTGGGGGCAGAACAGCCCTATTGGGTTTATTTAATGGTTAAATGATTCCCTTTTCTCTGTAATAATAAAACCGTACCTTGTACTTTGATCCCAACTAAGATATAATTACCCCTTATTGGGGGCAGAACAGTCCTATTGGGTTTATTTAATGGTTAAATGATTCCTTTTTCTCTGTAATAATAAAACAGTACCTGTACTTGATCCCAACTAAGATATAATTACCCCTTATTGGGGGCAGAACAGCCCTATTGGGTTTATTTAATGGTTAAATGATTCCCTTTTCTCTGTAATAATAAAACAGTACCTGTACTTGATCCCAACTAAGATATAATGACCCCTTATTGGGGGCAGAACAGCCCTATTGGGTTTATTTAATGGTTAAATGATTCCCTTTTCTCTGTAATAATAAAACAGTACCTGTACTTGATCCCAACTAAGATATAATTACCCCTTATTGGGGCAGAACAGCCCTATTGGGTTTATTTAATGGTTAAATGATTCCCTTTTCTCTGTAATAATAAAACAGTACCTGTACTTGATCCCAACTAAGATATAATTACCCCTTATTGGGGCAGAACAGCCCTATTGGGTTTATTTAATGGTTAAATGATTCCCTTTTCTCTGTAATAATAAAACAGTACCTGTACTTGATCTCAACTAAGATATAATTAATCCTTATTGGATGCAAAACAATCCCATTGGGTTTAATTAATGTTTAAATTATTTTTTAGCAGTGCTTAATTGTAATAGCGGGTGCCCACTAAGTAGTGTTTATTCGCCAACTTTTATCATGAATGCTTGATTATAATTTAAAGTCATGCTAGCTATTAGATTTTTTACTCAACTGTAACTAAGAAATTATAACTTTGGGATGCTTGGAATATAACACAGAAAGTGGTTTGTCAGGGCTATGGCATCTTAAAATGGATGTATCCTGCATGACAAGGACAGTTTAATAGAAGGGCATGCAGCATTAAGATGCACTGAAAAAGTTGGATATTATGAAATAAAAGTAAGTCAGACAGTGGAGCCACTGAACCTACTACATAAAGTTATTAATTTAATCAATCTGCCATACTAAAGATATTTTTTAATGTATTTAATCCTTAAGGTAGTTTCTAATATCTGATTATATTTGACTATATTACATTATGTCTAATGTTAACTGTTTGTTTAATCAAGATAAAGTAGCACTTAGGGATAAATATAAGGCCAAGGAGTCCTGCGCTGGAAACAAGGATGGCAAATATCTCCACCGCTGCTAAATATTTGCCTGTGGTGCTCACATAGGCCAGGATGAAGGAGATCCATACACTGCAGAACAGCAACATGCTGAAGGTTATGTATTGTGCTTCATTAAATATGTCTGGTAATTTACGGGCAAGATAAGCAACAAAGAAACTCACAAAAGCCAACAAGGCAATGTAACCAACCATTATGTAGAATGCACTAGGTGATCCCTCATTGCATTGTCTCAACAAACAGGTGACCTTTATGGGCCTTCCAATAAATAGTAAGGAACAAAGAAAGGATAGCATGAGGGAAAGAAGAAGAATGTAACTGAGCTCCTGGTTATTGGCTTTCACAATGGGGCTCTTCTTGTGTTTTAAGAAGATAAAGAGCACTGCAGCTGAGCAAAAAGACAGAACTAGAGCAGTGGTGGTTAGGGCCACACCAAGAGAATCCTTATAAGAAAGAAAGTCAATTGTTCTCATGATGCATTTATCTCTACATTCATTGGACCATTGGTCTTCACGGCATGTTATGCAATTTTCCATGTCTGAAAAACAGTAGAAAGTTAATATGACAGATCAACATAAAGATAACCATCATGAGGCCTTTACAGTTGTTATTGGTTTATCATGTCCAAAATATTCCTGTTAGCTATAGGTTAGTAAATTTTTTGCACATTATTTCCGATATCAAGATAAGAACAAATAATTTTATGTATGGTTTAATCCAGTGCTGTCCAACTGTGTGGCCCCCCACCTGTCTGGCTGCTTTGATGGCTTACCTTTGTGTAAGCTTTAAATGGTATCAGTACTGTGATTAACTGCCCCCCCTGCATGGTTCTCACCTCAGATTCAGGCTGTATTGTTTAAATATGTAATCCCCTGTGTTGTTCACACCTTTTAATCTCTGCATTGTTCTACCCCCTGCAGTGTTCACACCTCAGGCTCAGGCTGTAATCACTCCCATTGTTCACTTCTTCACACCTCAGGAGCAGTAGAAACCCACAAATAATCCCTGCACACTACAAAAAGAACATATACTGAGGTGGTACTGCAATTAAAAAGTTTTTTAATATATAGTTATTGTGCAGACTGTAGGAGCAGTGCCAGCATTGTGTCACTGTAGGCTGCCTGTGTGTGAGCATAGGGCAAGCAGAGTATGGCACACACAGGCAGGGTAGGGAAGGCAGAGTATGGCACACACAGGCAGAGTAGGGCAGGCAGAGTATGGCACACACAGGCAGAGTAGGGCAAGCAGAGTATGGCACACACAGGCAGGGTAGGGAAGGCAGAGTATGGCACACACAGGCAGAGTAGGGCAGGCAGAGTATGGCACACACAGGCCAAGTTTGGCACAAACCAGCCAAGAATGGCACACACAGTGAAATGGCACACGCAGGCAGGGTAGGGAAGGCAGAGTATGGCACACACAAAGGCAGGGTAGGGCAGGCAGAGTATGGCACACAGGCAGGGTAGGGCAGGCAGAGTATGGCAGGTTTTTGCTGTACTACAACCATTAATATGGGTATGGTCATGTGATAACATGGGTGTGGTTTCAAGTGGGTGCGGTTTCAAAAAGGGGAGTGGTCAAAACTGGCTTCCATTATCGGCCCTCCACCACGTAGGTCGGAAAAATTCCGGCCCTCGGTACAACAGAAGTTGGACAGCACTGGTTTAATCAATTGATTTTATCTGCATAAAAGCAACTTTTATAAATCATGAACATTTGTAACTCCAGATGAAGATTGTTGTTTAGAACTTTTTGTCGTATCAAGTGCATATACAGTAAGGGGCCCAGTTACTAAATAATTTTGAGATAGTTCTATATTTTTTATATTATAGAACATTTCGAAATGTATGAGAAAAGTTTGTTAAAATTCTACGAGTTTTTCATGGTTTTCGTTAAATTTCCACTGAAAAATCGTACTTTGCGCAAAGAATACGAACATTTTGGAATTAGTTAACACTTTAGTTACACTTTCCTTGGGACTATCTTTTCGCCAGGTTTGATCTGTCGAGTACCATTGAGTCCTATGGGAGGCTTCCAAAGCCAGAAAGGTTTTCGTGGCTTAACTAACTTTTCGGCATGAAAATATTGTGACTTTTGGAGCTCAATTGCAATATCTTCATACGAACGATAAAAGCATATTTGTGAAAATTTAGAACTTCAGAAATTATCGTGGTTACTCCAAATTTATACCAAATTGTTTTATAAGTCCCGAAAAAAAATAGATTTAGTAAATGTGCCCCTACGTGTTAGGAAACCAGGGGCCAATACAATCACATGGAAGTTAGTATTATTTACCTGGCAATGAGGATATTTCTCCTTCTGAGCATCGAACACATTGATAACAGCAAACTTGCTTTCCTTCCACAAATGTTTTCCTGTAACCGGGGGGACAGCTGGCACTGCACCTTGAGACTGGGATCTAAGCATTTAAATAAGAAAACGTGGTTAGATTTTATTTTCATTTTTTTTCCTGTCAAGGACATATATAAAGTCCACTCCCATTTGAACTATTACAAGAAAAATAGGTGTAAAGATTTGTTTGTGTATGTATTTCCATATCCTATGACATATTTCCATATAAAAAACAGAATCTGAAACAATTGAACCAATTAATCTATGTAAATTGTAGAAGATTTGACTGTGATAAATATTGCCTGTTTCATAAAATAACAAAGTAATACTGGAGCAGTGTCCAGTTTGCAAAATCTTTTTGATCAGTAACTCATATTAATTAAAAAAGGTTGGGTAGATCCTATATAAATGTATACAGTACCCCATTAAAATCAGACAGCCAAAGAATGGCCTCTTTGTCAATGGCGAGTCCTGGAGACTGAGAGGAATTGAAGGTCCCAACATGTCTTGTAGTCACTGTTCCATTATGGAAAATGTTCCAGTTTATTATAACAAAACGCACAAAAACTTCTCCTTTCACATTAAAGAATATTTCATCTTCAGAATGTGTCTTAAAACGGAATTTTTGCAGGTAGTTCTTTAACTAAAATACAAAGGGGGGCCTGTTAAAAATGACTGAAAAGTCTATTCATGGAATAAAGACACCTACTGAACAAGGGATTATTCTAGAAACTATGAGAAAAAAGTGCAATTTCATACATGTGCCAAAAGGGTTAATGCTAATCTTTGATGCCCTGTAGTTCCCTGCAGCATTCTGGGAATATGTCCAGTTCTTCCCTCCCAGTAAACTGCACCAGGGGAATTTTCAGAGCGCTCAGATCCCAGTTTCTATTGTTCTATTCTGAAATAACGCTGCTTTGCACCACTTTACACACTGGCTTTAGCGTCCTCTGAAATATTTTATTTTGTTT
Organism: Xenopus tropicalis; assembly: GCF_000004195.4. Lineage (NCBI taxonomy): Eukaryota > Metazoa > Chordata > Amphibia > Anura > Pipidae > Xenopus > Xenopus tropicalis. The sequence continues at coordinate 122,315,108 of NC_030684.2, read as the reverse complement.
CATTCATGTAAACCTGTCCGTATTGAGCTTTATACATGTGCTGGCATCAAACCATGCATTGCTTTATTACAGCACAATAATGAACAATTTAACCCATTTTAGGAGCTTCTAAAATATTTTTATTTGTATTAAAACATTATTTCCAACGAATTTCAGTGAAATATCTATGAAAATATTCATAAGAGACTTTATACCTGTGTTGGCATCAGTGGATTTATTGTTTTATCAAAATGCAAGATGGTTCCACCACTGGTTTTATCAGTATACATGGCATGGAGTGCATGGGCCACAGCATATACAGCAATGTAAGTACTGTATGTTAATCTAAAGTTACTTGTATCATATCCATTCATCTCATATTGCCTTAGTGTATCATTGGCATTACATATATAGTAGGATCTGAATGGAGACTTAGGAAAGGCTTGTTCAGAGTGGCAACAAAACACTTCTAACCAAACTGCAGCAGTAAATGGGTCTTTAGGAAACCTTGAAGGATCAGCCTTGTAAAGAAAGTCTTTTAGACCTGGAATGTTTCCTTGACGAAAGAGTATAGCAAGGGATCCATTAAACTGAAGATATGGTCTCTCTGTTGCTGATGCCAAAGGAGATAGCATTAGCCACACCAAATTAGTAGATAAATGTGTAGATTGAAGAATAAAACTAAACATCAAAAAGTTAATTAATTTACTATATACAATGACAACACTGGCATTTGCCTGCCTTATTGCTTGCAAAGCAAAGTAAAAACTTGTACCAGGTCTTTCACCAATCTGAACAAGGAAAGCTACACAGATTCCATTCTTTTTTATCTCATTCTTCATCCCTTCACTGGCTTTCTGGTGCGTCTCATCATCAGAGGATATCATCCCTACCCAGTTCCAATTAAAAGCCTTGATGAGCTGGATGATTACTTGGTACTGGGCAGTTTCACTTGGCACTGTTCGATAGAATAATGGGAAGCGGATTCTGTCGCTGAATGCAGGATCCACAGCTCCGTAACTAACCTGGGTAAAAATGAAATGTGCAATTTATTGATAGTTTCAACACCTTCCTTACTGCCTTCTAGATGTAAATAATATTATCAGATCCAGACATACAGATGATATAAATAGGATTATTTTACAACATCCAAAAAAGATTTATAAATTAAATTAATGGAGATGGAATAGAAGGGTAAAGAGATATTATAAAACATGATGGTTCAGTGTCCTGCAGGAACAATTGATTTGGTATATAAAGTTGCAAAGCTGTACTGCATTGCAGGAAGGAAGGGATTGTCAATGCATTTTTTCAGCCAGACCCAATATCCCAGTTTGGGTGCCAGTGTGTATGTGCTGTTTGCTGGTCACCAAGATGGCTGCTGGGAACAGGTGGGGACCAATGCTGTCAAGCAGCTCTGTAGTTCTGGGCATGCTATGGGGGCACAGATAAGTTGGGGAAAATGTCAGTGAAGTGATTAAGAGGGGGCACTGCTGCTAAAACTAAATTTGCCTGGGAGGCTTTACTTTTCCTTTTATTAAAAATGTTTTCAATATATTCACACAAAATGTTATTATTGCCTCATTCATTAAGCTAAAACTAGCGTAGCAATGCAAATGTGAGGTAAAAACTTTTTATTTATAAGATATAAATTAAACTTTTTTTAATCAGTGTTTTACTTGTTTATAAAATGTTAATGAGGCTTTTTGCACCTCATTGTTCTAGGGTTAGAAAGAAACTTTGTCCCCTAACAATAGGCTGCTAATCCCCATTAATATGTTAATGATCCCCCAATGGGGCCCCTACCTTAGGCGTGAAATGGAGACTGGGTGAAACCAAACAAAACAGCAGAGCTTAGAATTGGTCTAACAGAGTTACACTGAGCTTTACTCCATTTTGAAAATGTCGGGGGAAAATGTTGTTAAAACGTCGTATAAATGTCGTTTAAACAACAAATTCACAAAAGTGTCTGTAAACTGTCTTTCTTTCACCAAAAACGGAAAAGTGGCGGTTGAGTCGGAATTTAGGCGGATTTCTGTTTGTGACTCTGGAGAAAGTGTTTTCCACCAGTTCTTCCACCACTTTTACTCCAAAAAAGGGCTCTCTCCACTTTGTGAATTCCCCCCAAGGAGTGCAGTTTTTTTGCAGAAAATGTATTCGATTCAATGGGCATTTTTTGCAATCCCCCCCCCCCCCCCCCCCAAATCTAGCAAAGATTTTCAAATATTTTCATCACTTGTGAAAGCACAAATCTAGAAGTGAATCTGTGCCAGGCAAAACAATGCACATCCCTATTTCTATATTAGGGAAATTATAGAGTTTTCTTAGGGGCCCATTTACTTACTCACGAACGGGCCGAATGCGTCCGATTGCGTTTTTTTCGTAATGATCGGTATTTTGCGATTTTTTCGGAAAATTATCGCAACTTTTTCGTTACCAATACGATTTTTGCGGAAAAACGCGAGTTTTTCATAGCCATTCCGAAAGTTGCGATTTTTTCGTAGCGTTAAAACTTGCGCAAAACGTTGCGCCTTTTAAGTTTTACCGCTACGAAAAAAGCGCAACTTTTCGCGCAAGTTTTAACACTACGAAAAAAAGCGCAACTTTCGGAATGGCTACGAAAAACTCGCGTTTTTTTGCGCAAATCGTATTGGTAACGAAAAAGTCGCGATAATTTCCGAAAAGTTGTAAAGGCGCCGAAAAAATCGCAAAAAATACGAAAAAGTCACAAAATGTTCGTTTTCCAATCGGAATTTTTCCAATTCGGATTCGAATTCGTGGGTTAGTAAATCAGCCCCTTAGAGTTTTAGTTAATGTGCCCCTTAATGTCCTATATATATTGATAATGGGTGAGTGCTGAGGATCTCTTGTTGCTGTCTATATGAATTTTCTGGTCACAGCCTCATAGACCCCCCCCCCCAATGGTTTAACCCTTTAAGTGCCAGCAGAATTTAACATTTTAGTTACGTTCAGTGACAGACTTTTTTTGAACATTTTGTGCTCTCTCATTTCGGGGGCATTTTCTGGGGGGAAAATATTTTTTAAAATATTTTATTTTATGGATTTGAACTTCAAATCTCTTGAACATGTTAATACAAGCTATGTATAGTTTTATGGAGATTTCTGACGATAGATCAAAAACTCCCAGTAGTAAATTACCAAATTTTCATAGCACTACAGCAGAATACGGCATACTTTTGATTCCAAAGGCAAAAATCCTGGAATTTACCCCCAGGAAATCATATATAAAAAAATTGTTGCGCTCGTCAATTTTTTTTTGACGGGCATAATTTTTTGACATACTGTATCTACCCAGAAGCAGAAAGTCATACGGTTATTTAGATTATTTACATTCCATACCTGGGCAAACCCATAGATGCTAGTGATCTGATACATGACATTAGATACAGAAGACAGTAGGTGCCCTATGAATGCACTGGGAATCCTGTTCTGGGTGCACTTGTAGTTAGGCACATAATCACTGCTCCCTGTCAGCATACTAAATGTACTGCTAATGGCTTTTCTCTCACTGGCCCAGGAATCATGGATATGGAATCCCAAGGTCACATTAGGCAGAATGTTCAGGTTGCTGTTGATTTCCTCAATGGCAAAAATGGCAGCCAGAAAGTGACGATAGTGCTGGAGGGAGGAACTGGAACAAGAAAAAGCAAAAATCAATAAGTATATTTGTAGATTTTATTGTTATAAAATATTTCTATTTTTCCTTATGTGTGCAGCTACTACAGCATGTTTCATGGTTGTTATTTTTTTTGGATTGCTGAGCTGTCTATTATTTTCCCTTTCCATTCAGTTCTACCTTCCTAACTTTCTCTCTCCCTCCTTGTGTCTTATTGGTAGCCAGTGTATGGGCATCAGGTCCCCCATTCTGGCACAAAAATGGTTCCATGAATAAAATAATAGTAACCGACCAAGATAAAGAGACTTTACTGTATAAAAACAATCACTGAAAATTGAGATTAGCAGAAATTGGAATTTGGGTCCCTGATCTCACTGTGAAATAATTTGTATTGATTGCTTTGGTTTTATTTGATTACTTTGTGATTGTATTGCATTATGTCTTGTTTACTTATTTTTCAAGTACAAGATACTGTTTTATTATTACAGAGAAAAGGGAATCATTTAACCATTAAATAAACCCAATAGGGCTGTTCTGCCCCAATAAGGGGTAATTATATCTCAGTTGGGATCAAGTACAGGTACTGTTTTATTATTACAGAGAAAAGGGAATCATTTAACCATGAAATAAACCCAATAGGGCTGTTCTGCCCCCAATAAGGGGTAATTATATCTTAGTTGGGATCAAGTACAGGTACTGTTTTATTATTACAGAGAAAAGGGAATCATTTAACCATTAAATAAACCCAATAGGGCTGTTCTGCCCCCAATAAGGGGTAATTATATCTTAGTTGGGATCAAGTACAGGTACTGTTTTATTATTACAGAGAAAAGGGAATCATTTAACCATGAAATAAACCCAATAGGGCTGTTCTGCCCCCAATAAGGGGTAATTATATCTTAGTTGGGATCAAGTACAGGTACTGTTTTATTATTACAGAGAAAAGGGAATCATTTAACCATTAAATAAACCCAATAGGGCTGTTCTGCCCCCAATAAGGGGTAATTATATCTTAGTTGGGATCAAGTACAAGGTACTGTTTTATTATTACAGAGAAAAAGGAATCATTTTTAAAAATGTGAATTATTTGATTAAAATGGAGTCAATGGGAGATGGCCTTCCCGTAATTCTGGATAATGGGTGGCCCGATAAGGGGTCCAATACCTGTATTATGGATATTGGGTATCAAATTGTTTACAAGGTCAATGACATTCATATTTATTATGCCATATCTATTTCCTTTAAATACATTTCTGTGATGGGAAAATTTTGAGGTAATTTTCAGAAATAAAAAATACAAATTTTAGCAATGATTTTTCATTGGATGTTTGGGGTGGAAGGATATTTGTAACCATTTTGAATCAAGGGCCATTTTACAATAATATTGGAAGGTGTACTTTCCAAAAAAAATGTGGTTTTCTGCGGTCAATATTAGTGATGAGCGAATCTGTCCCGTTTCACTTCGCTAAAAAAATTGTAAAACGGTGAAAAATCCACAAAACACATTTGTTGTGCGACTTTCTGTTGAGCGTGTCTTTTTTTTTGGTCGTCCGTGTCCTTTTTTTGTCACATGCGATTATTTTTTTGACACGCAACAAATTTTTTGCGACACATTTTTGCTGAAGTTTCGCAAAACAATTCGCCAATGCTAAAATGCGGAAATTCATTGCGAATCCATGCATGCTTAAAAAATTCACTCATCACTAGTCAAAATTCTTTTAGGGTTATTATGCCTTGCAATCTCGAGTACTGTATGCTTAGTTTTGGGGGGAATAAGACTTTGTAAATGAACTGGATTCTCACACATAATACAGGTTTCTGATATATGCCCCTATATTATGGGAAATGTAATCCTATATATTGTTCAAGAGGAAATGAAATGTTAAATTGCATATATTCATTATTAACACAAGGGTGTTGTTTGCAAATAACTTTATTGCACTAGATTGTTTCCATTTCTATTCCCTCTGTGCCTTGGGTGCTGATCTCTATTGTATTTTAATTGAAGATCCAGACTGAGAAACAGTGAATTTTAATAGTAAGAGACGCCCTTTTAGTGTGTGTCACCCACGTATTTTTACAACTGAATCCCCCATTTCTATAAGGAGGTAAAACTACTATATGATATTGTTCCATAAAATTTACAGATTTATTGATTTTTGTGGAAATATGTGGGCCGACAACTCCAATTCTACATTATATAACAATGTACCAGAAACTGGTGATACTCACACAGACATGGCAACAAATTCTCTGTTAGGTTGTTCCGTAAAGGTTTCCCGCTGTGTGTTTCCCATAGCAAATATATCTAGGAGGATCCCAAGCATGATGTCCCCCTCCTGCAGGTAGCCTTCCGCAGATTCCACATTTAGTGAGCAGGCAGGGGAGTTGGGATTCTTCATAGAACTGCAATATAATGCTGCCAGCATCCAAGTAACAGCAGGCCAAGCTATAGCTTTCATTACTGTATTCCGTATATTCATTGTACTCGTCATTGGCCACTTAATGTTTAGTAAGTGTTCATCATTCAACCTCTATAACAAGACATTTAAAAAAAATTAGGCTATGGCTATTGGGATACATACCTGAAAAAGGTTTGACGTTTGTTAATAGTGATTTCGCATTTTGCTATGCACAAATTTTTTTTTGTGCAACTGTGGCAAAAATTTGCTGCGAAAAATTTGGCATGAGAAAAAAGTCGCCAAGACAAAAATGTCGCTGAGACATAAAATGTCCATTGACTTTAATGCATTTGGAGTGAGAAAAAACACCTATTGAATTTAATGCATTTGGAGTTTAAAAAAAAACAAAAAAAACGGTGTCTTCTCATATCTTTTATTTCAGTATTTCTGTTCCCTGTTCGGTACATTTTGCTCGCTATACTACAATATTGATCAGGCAATGAATGAGTTACTGGGGACACACAGACTGGTGATTGGGCAGTGAATCGGTTACTGTAGAAGCCTGGCTCCTCTACTGCTTTCCCTTCTTTTACTGCCTGCAGCCCCATCCCTTCTCCCCTCCATCTCCCTCTGGGTTACTGAAGCCCGGCTGCAGCTGAGTGACCCAGACTCACTCGGTCTAAGTCAAGCACAGGAAGACAGAAAGTCCCTGTCAAGTGTCACGCATGTCTCCAGCACTTGCCCACGCCAATACAACACGTGTGTACAGACTCCAGTTACTGTGTGCTGACTGAGTTTAGTAGGATCTCTTGGTGTCACAGTGCAGAACCCACAGGGTTGGTTTGTGTGCATGTTGGAAACTCCAACACCTTCTCAGAACCTTCAGTGTAACCTGTTTTACTTCATTAAACTCAACTGAATAAAGTAATGGAGTGTGCAAATATTCACCAAAGACACAGTGATGCATTTGTCATCACAGCGGGTTCCATCACTTTGCTTCAGTTTTGGTGCTTTGATATAATGAGCCCCCTCTTTCAAAACTGTATGTGTCACAGACCACAGCATTGATTGTACAATGTATAAGCTGACAGGTTAAATTTAAAAAATAGTAGAAATAGAATGGAATGGTTATTTAACTTGTGACATTAGTCGTGTACGAGATTCCAAAACAGTAGGGACAAATATACTGAATAAAGAAGCAGCAGTCTGTACAACATTCAGGATGTAGGTTGAAGGCTGATTCACTGTTCTGGATACTCTGGGAATACTACAGCAGGGTTGCATGTACCAAGAACCCCAGTTTTACAAATGCCATAGTACATTTTCCCATTCTAGAAATATCTGTTCAAGCAAAACTCAAAATGAAAAAAAAATGTCAAAAGTACAGCCTAGTACTTACAGCTCAGTGAGAAACACCAATAATATTAATCAATTCAAACCATGAACTTATTTTTCATTTTTGGGTCATATCTGCCCATACAGCAGCATGTACCAGTATGTTTTAATGAAGAAAATCACTTCTTGCTAATCAGTAATTAATGATCCATGGCGCGTGTGTGATTTGAAGTCAGGTAAATGTCTTCTTAATAAAATACACAGTGTTCTCATTTATATAGTCTGGGAAAGTCTCTGAAATTCCCCAGGGAATAAGACGTGTTGGTTATGGGGATTGGGAAGTAAATATCTGTTGCTAATTCTGAAGATACTGTAGTTGTAACTATCACATGTTTTCCAGTAACTTGGAACCTGGAATAATATGGCAGATTTCTGTTCTTTATTAAGGCTCACCATTATTGTCATAATTTCCTTTTAGAAATTAATGATGAGTGAATCTGTCCCGTTTTGTTTCTGCGAAAAATTTGAGAAACTATGTTAAAATGGGTGAAATGGCTGAAAATTCCTAAAATGCGGGTGCTGCACGTCTTTTATAATGCACAACCTTTTTTTTCCCGTGACCACGCCCTTTCTTTTCAAGTGAAATTTTGAAAAATGTTTCACAAAACAATTCGCCAATGGCGAAATGTAGAAATTACTTTCCTGCTGAAATAAATGGTTGTTATTTGCACTCTGTGCACGTGATATATCCTGGCTCTTTTAAAGCAAGGGAAATACTTAGCAACTATATCAGCACTTTGTATAAGCTACATTATTTATAGCCTAATTCTATTGTTTTGCTAACGATTTATTTTCTCTATTATGTGTGAACCTATTAGTAGTTTCAACATTTACCATGACCTACCTGAAAATGGGGATATTTCTCCTTCGTAGCACTCATAACTAGTGATGAGCCAATTTGTTCCATTTTGCTTTGCCGAAAAATTAGCAAAATAGCAAAAATTCGTAAAGTGCATTGAAGTCAATTTGCGGGGTTTTTTTGTGGTGACTTTTTCTATCCTGTGTGACCTTTATTTGCACCTATTGGAGTCTATGGGCCCGATTCACTAAAGTCCGAAATAAGGAGTGCTATTTATAGCATGCGTTAAAAATCTTATCACTTCTTATTTTTCGCTCGATTCACTAAAAGGACACTTGTCATAATTAAGAAGCAATGTGCTTGGCGTTATTTATCTTGCGACGACATATTTTCAAGCAATATATTACGCAGCGCACAACATATTACGCAGTGTGCGATATTTTACACAGAGCGCAATATATTACCCACGTAACCATTACTTTCTGAAGACTACCGTTCTGAAAATTTTGCGCTCTGTGTAAAATATCGCGTGCTGCGTTGATAGGGTTTAAATTGCTAAATGCTGAATTTACACAATTTTGTTTTGTATCACGAAGGTCTGAGAAAGTATTACTTCAGTTGTTATGATTATCCTCACTATCTTGTCTGTCCAAGTTGCTCCGGCCTTGATTATCTCAGCTAATTTTCAAGGCTAAGAGATCATAATAAAGCTTCAGTAGCTACTTAAATATTTTCTGTATTTCTACTAAAAATTGCAAGGCATATGTACCCACCCATGATACGTAAGCATAATGGGATGTGTTTTTCTATCTACTATATAAGTAATAACAAAACAAAATAAATTTGAACTTGTTTGCAATACACATACTGGTTGTATAGTTTGTACAAGTTCCCTGATCAGCGCACATGCGCAGACGATATCAGATGTTTCGCCGACGCACAGATTAAATCGAACCGGTTCGTGACTGCTTAGATACAGTGCAGAGAAGCACAGACAGAGTTAAAGAGATTAACCCTTACACTGCGTAATATGTTGTGCGCTGCGTAATATATTGCTTGAAAATATGTCATCGTAAGATAAATAACGCCAAGAACATCGCTTCTTAATTATCACAAGTGTCCTTTTAGTGAATCGAGCGAAAAATAAGAAGTGATAAGATTTTTAACGCATGCTATAAATAGCACTCCTTATTTCGGACTTTAGTGAATCGGGCCCTTTGGGTGTTTTATTTAGCTGTTAAACCAAGCGAAAAATGTTTGCTCATCACTACTCATAACAGCAAATGTGTTTTCCTTCCATAACAGCTTTCCTATAGCCTGGTGAGCAGATGGCAATGCAACTTGACGTAGGGATCTAATCATTGAGACAATTAAATATTTAAAGCTCTTAAAGCTCTTGGATTTTAACATCTATCGTTGGGAACTGGTGCACATATCTGTGCCATATGTAAAGAGCAGATATAAGAGGTTTAATCTTTTTATTAACCCACTTCTCAAACAAGCTACACCATACACGGTATTACACACCATAAACATACTTTAGATATACCAAATCCAGGTCTCACTGGTAGGTTGGGAGTGGAAGACATGCCAAAGTATATGCTTTCAAATGAATCATAACTTTAACCCTCTAGTATCAGTCTTTCTAGACTTTGGGGCAGATTTGTCTGATTTTAGAGGTTTTAGAGTATTTTTGAAACCCCAAATAAACTTATATTCATGACAACCACAAATGTCTAGTCATTTATTAATTTTTTTCTTAATTATGTCTAGTGTTAACTGGTTGTTTAATCAAGATAAAGTAGCACTTAGGGATAAATATAAGGCAAAGAAAAGATCCAAATTGAAAAAGCACAAATGAATTAAAATGCAGAATTACAACGAAAAGAACCTGAAAACCACATATATATTTAGAAGGGTATTATTTTAATCAATTTGCCCATACTAAAGATATTTTTTAAAATGTCTTGAAGAAAGTTTCTATTACCTCATTATATGTTTTGACTGTAGTTAATTATGTCTAGTAATAACGGGTTGTTTAATCAAGATAATATAGCACTTAGGGATAAATATAAGGCCAAGAAGTCCTGCACTGGAAACAAGGATGGCAAATATCTCCACCGCTGCTAAATATTTGCCTGTGGTGCTCACATAGGCCAGGATGAAGGAGATCCATACACTGCAGAACAGCAACATGCTGAAGGTTATGTATTGTGCTTCATTAAATATGTCTGGTAATTTACGGGCAAGATAAGCAACAAAGAAACTCACAAAAGCCAACAAGGCAATGTAACCAACCATTATGTAGAATGCACTAGGTGATCCCTCATTGCACTGCAAAATGATCTTTCCTGTTGCAGAGTGAGTGTCATAGTCAGGGAATGGGGGGGAGATTATGAGCCAAAGTGCACAGATGAAAACCTCAGGAAGTGTACATAGTAGAAGAATGTATTTAGGGACCCGGGTACCAACATAGTTCCTGAGCCGGCTTCCAGGTCTAGTGGCAGTGAAGGCAATAATAACAGTAATGGTTTTCCCCAAGATGGAAGAAATACAAATAGCAAAGTTGATCCCAAACGAAGTTTGTCTCAACAAACAGGTGGCCTTTGTAGGCCTTCCAATAAATAGTAAGGAACAAAGAAAGGATAGCATGAGGGAAAGAAGAAGAATGTAACTGAGCTCCTGGTTATTGGCTTTCACAATGGGGCTTTTCCGGTATTTTAAGAAGATACAGAAAACTGCAGCTGAGCAAAAAGACAGAACTAGAGCAGTGGTGGTTAGGGCCACACCAAGAGAATCCTTATAAGAAAGAAAGTCAATGGTTCTCATAATGCATTTATCTCTACTCTCATTGGACCATTGGTCTTCGTGGCATTTTATGCAATTTTCCATGTCTGAAAAACAGTAGAAAGTTAATATGACAGATCAACATAAAGATAACCATCATGAGGCCTTTACAGTTGTTATTGGTTTATCGTGTCCAAAATATTCCTGTTAGCTATAGGTTAGTAAACATGTTGCGCATTATTTCCAGTGTCAAGATAAGCACAAATAAAGTTATGTATGGCTTAATCAACTCATTTTATCTGAATAAAAGCAACTTTTATAAATCATGAAGAACATTTGTAACTTTAACTGAAGATTGTTGATTAGTACTTTTTGTGGCATCTAGTGCATATACTGTAAGGGGCATATTTATTATGCTGTGTAAAAGACGGCGAGAAAATTCGCCACACATTGCCAGGCTTCGCCGTGTAAAAACGGCGTAAAACCTGCGTAAAATCAGCGTAATTTTTTTACGCGTTTACCGGAACTTATGGAAAATAACGGCGTAATATCCGGCGTAATATACAGCGTTCAGATGGCGATCTTTTCCATTTATTTTGCACAGCTTTTTACTCCGTTTTATCGGCTAATTAGTTTTACACCATAATAAATACGCCCCTAAGTGTTAGGAAACCAGGGGCCAATACGATCACACGGCAGTTAGCATTATTTACCTGGCAATGGGGATATTTCACTTTCTGAGCATCGAACGCAATGATAACAGCAAACTTGTTTTCCTTCCACAAATGTTTTCCTGAAACCAGGGAGACAGCTGGCACTGCACCTTGAGACTGGGATCTAAGCATTTAAATTAGAAATCGTGTTTAGATTTTATATTCATATATATATAGTCATATATAAAGTCCTTTCCCATTTAAACTATTACAAGAAAAATAGGTACAGGTATGGGATCCCTTATCCGGAAACCCGATATCCAGAAAGCTCCGAATTACGGAAAGCCTGTCTCCCATAGACTCCATTATAAGCAAATAATTCAAATTTTAAAAATTGATTTCCTTTTTCTTTGTAAAAATAAAACAGTGCTTTGTATTTGATCCAAACTAAGATATAATTAATCCTTACTGGATGCAAAATAATCTTATTGAGTTTAATTAATGTTTTATTGATTTTTTAATAGACTTAAGGTATGAAGATCCAAATTACGGAAAGACCCCTTATCCGGAATACCCTTGGTCCCGGGCATTCTGGATAACGGGTCCTATACCTGTATAAACATTTGTTTGTGTATGTATTTCCTATGACATATTTCCATTTAAAAAAAAACAGAATCTGAAAGAATAGAACCAATTAATCTATGTAAATTGTAGAAGATTTGACTGTGATAAATATTGCCTGTTTCATAAAATAACAAAATAAAGCTGAAGTAGTGTCCAGTTTGCAAAATCTCTATTTTTGATCAGTAACTCATATTAATTAAAAAGGTTGGGTAGCTCCCATATAAATGCATACAGTACCCCATTAAAATCAGACGGCCAAAGAATGGCCTCTTTGTCAATGGCGAGTCCTGGAGACTGAGATGAATTGAAGGTCCCAACATGTCTTGTAGTCACTGTTCCATTATGGAAAATGTTCCAGTTTATTATAACAAAATGCCCCAGAACTACTCCTTTCTCATTAAAGAAAATGTCTTCTTCAAAATGCATATCAAAATGGATTTTCTTGAGGAAGTTGTTTAACTAAAATAGAAACAATGACCAGTTAAAAATGATTCAAAAGTTGATTTATGGAACAAGGACCCCTGTCCAACAAAGGATTGTTTTAGAAGATACAGGAGAAAAGTACATTTTTGATACATGTGCCAAAAAGGTTAATGCAAATCTTTGATGCCCTGTAGTTCCCTGCAGCATTCTGGGAATATGTCCAGTTCTTCCCTCCCAGTAATCTGCACCAGGGGAATTTTCAGATCCCAGTTTCTATTGTTCTATTCTGAAATAACGCTGCTTTGCACCACTTTATACACTGGCTTTAGCGTCCTCTGAAATATTTTATTTTGATGAATTAATGTTATCCTGTCCGTATTGAGCTTTATACATGTGCTGGCATCAAACACTCCATTGCTTTATTACAGCACTTACTACAATAATAAACAATTTAACCTATTTTTAGGAGCTTCTAAAAGATTATTATTTTTATTAAAACATTATGTCCAACACATTTCAGTGAAATATATCTGAAAATGTTCATAATAGACTTTATACCTGTGTTGGCTTCAGTGGATTTATTGTTGTATCAAAATGCAAGATGGTTCCACCACTGGTTTTATCAGTATACATGGCATGGAGTGCATGGGCCACAGCATATACAGCAATGTACATAAAGTATGTTAATCTAAAGTTACTTGTATCATATCCATAATTCTCATATTGCTTTAATGTATCATTGGCATTGCATATACGGTAGGATCTGAATGGAGACTTAGGAAAGGCTTGTTCAGAGTGACAACCAAACACCTCTAACCAAACTGCAGCAGTAAATGGGTCTTTAGGAAACCTTGAAGAATCAGCCTTGTAAAGAAAGTCTTTTAGACCTGGAATGTTTCCTTGACGAAAGAGTATAGCAAGGGATCCATTAAACTCACGATATTGCCTCTCTGTTGCTGATGCCAAAGGAGATAGTATTAGCCACACCACATTAGTAGAGAAATGTGTAGATGGAAGAATCATACTTAACATCAAAAAGTTAATTAATTTACTATACACTATGACAACACTGGTATTTGACTGCTTTATGTTTTGCAAAGCAAAGTAAAAACTTCTGCCATCAGTGTCACCAATCTGTACAAGGAAAGCTACACAGATTCCATTATTAATGATCTCAGTCTTCATCCCTTCACTGGCTTTCTGGTGCGTCTCATCATCAGAGGATATCATCCCTACCCAGTTCCAATTAAAAGCCTTGATGAGCTGGATGATTACTTGGTACTGGGCAGTTTCACTTGGCACTGTTCGATAGAATAATGGGAAGCGGATTCTGTCACTGAATGCAGGATCCACAGCTCCGTAACTAACCTGGGTAACAATAAAATGTGCAATTTATTGGTAGTTTCAACACCTTCCTTACTGCCCTTCCACTTTATCAATTCTACTAAATGTAAATAATATTATCATATCCAGACATACAGATGATATAAATAGGAATGTTTTACAACATCCAAAAAAGATCTATAAATTACATTAATGGAGATGGAGTAGAAGAGACCCAGTATAACCTAATCCTTGCAGCACCTTCAAATCAATGTAGGGTAAAGTGTCAGTATTTGATAAATATTATAAAGGTAAAACTATATAAATATTATAAAGAAAATGATGGTTCTGTGTCCTCCAGGAACAACTGATTTGGTATATAAAATTGAAAAACTGTACTGCATTGCAGGACACTACTGTCTGTGCCTCACTGGATATATTATGAGCTACTGTATATCTAGGGGCTGATTTACTTACCCACGAACGGGTCGAATGGAGTCCGATTGCGTTTTTTTCGTAATGATCGGTACTTTGCGATTTTTTCGTATGTTTTGCGATTTTTTCGGATTCTTTACGAATTTTTCGGATCCAATACGATTTTTGCGTAAAAACGCGAGTTTTCCTATCCATTACGAAAGTTGCGTAAAAAGTTGCGCATTTTGCGTAGCGTTAAAACTTACGCGAAAAGTTGCGCATTTTTCGTAGCGTTAAGTTTTAACGCTATGAAAAATGCGCAACTTTTCGCGTAAGTTTTAACGCTACGAAAAATGCGCAACTTTTTACGCAACTTTCGTAATGGATACGAAAAACTCGCGTTTTTACACAAAAATCGTATTGGTAACGAAAAATTCGTACAGAATCCGAAAAAATCGCAAAACATACGAAAAAGTCGCAAAATGTTCGTTTTCAAGTCGGAACTTTTCCAATTCGGGTCGGATTCGTGGGTTAGTAAATCAGCCCCCTAGTGTGCAGTGAAGATATCACATCAAAGATAAGTGTATATCTACATATTGCTCATCTACCTGTAGCTCATGTTGAAGTTATGCAGCCCACTATTTCAGCCTTAATATCTGAATGATTTATGAAACAACCCTAATTTGCTTTCTCAAAAATTTGTCAAAATAATTTCTCACGCCAAATACATTGGAGTCAATGGTAGTTTTTTTTGCAGAAAACATATTAGATTCAATGGCATTTTTTCCCCAAATCTAGAAAAGATGATAAAAAAATGTTCAGCACTTGTGAAAGCACAAATCTAGAAGTGAATCTGTGGCAGGCAAAAAAAAAAATGCTCATCCCTATGTCTATATTAGGGAAATCAACAGCAAAAAAATCCAGTAGCACACTGAAGATGCAAATCGTGAAAAAATGTGTTTTATTTGCCCAAGTACATATAAACAAGCAAAGAGCAACGTTTCGGGACCCTTTCTCAAGCTTGAGAGCTTGCTCTTTGCTTGTTTATATGTACTTGGGCAAATAGAAGACATTTTTTTCACGATTTGCATCTTCAGTATGCTACTGGATTTTTTTGCTGTTGGATATTGACCCCCATGCAAGGTGAGGTTCTTCCAGTATTTGCACCTGATACCCGTTTGGGTAAGTTAACAGAGGGTTGAGCTCCCCAATACTGCTATTGCTATATTAGGGAAATCAGTCCTGATATATTATGAGGGTAGTTGTAGCTATTAAAAAAAGTAGCCTGAGTAGGGCATTGTTGCTTTTGAGATTGATAAAAATGGATGTTCTATATTTTATATGAATGTGACCTAAAACATTATCTGATTCATAAAAGTAAATGAAGAAATCCAATTGAAACAAATGAAACAAACATTATTATATTTGGTCATGTATTTATTTAAAAAAAAATGATCCAATAACATATCTGCGTATGGCAAAAGTAAGTGAATCCTTAGGATTATCATATAATTTGAAGATGAAATCAGAGTCTTGTATTTTCAGTCAATGGGATGACAATCAGGTGTGAAAGGCCCTGTTTTGTTTAAAAAAAATAGGGATCCAACAAAGACTGATCAACCATACAGCACATTTGTGGATATGTATCATGGCTCTAACAAAGGAGGTGTCTGAGGACCTCAGAAAAATAGTTGTTGATGCCCTTAAAGCTGGAAAAGGTACAAGACTATCTCTAAAGAGTTTGAACTCCACCAATCAACAGTCAGACAGACTGTGTACAAATGGAGGAAACTCAAGATCGTTGTTACCCTACCCAGAATTGGTTGACCATCAAGATAAATCCAACTGCAAGGCGTCTAAAAGTTCAAGAGGTTGCAAAGGAACTCAGGGTAACTTCTAAGCAACTGAAGGCCTGTCGCGACTTTTTGTGACTTTTCTTGCAGATTTTTTTGTAAATGTAAAACATTTGTGGACTTGAGTTTACTTGAATGTTAAAATTAAAAAAATGAGAAATGTTAGAGTTTTAGTAAATGTGCACCTTAATGTCCTACATATATTGATAATGGATGCATGTATTATTATCATTGTTAACATTTATTTATACAGCGCCAACGTATTCCGCAGCGCTGATGTAGAGGACCTCTTGTTGTTGTCTATCTGGATATTCTGGTCACAGCCTCATTGCCCCCTCCACCTAATAGTTTAATCCCTTAAGTGCCAGACTTTTTGTACATTTTGTGCTTTCTCATTTTGGGGGCATTTACTGTTGGGGAGTTAGTTTAGGTGGGAAAACTTTATATAGTTATTTTCAGGAGATACTAAACTTTATAAACCTGCCTGCGTTTTTTGTATTTCCACTTCTGGAACAAGATTTAGAGCTCAAATAACAAAAAAAAGAAAAATGAAAAATTGCTATTTTTGATGATATAAGGATTTCTAAAACAAAAATATTTTATTTTGTGGACAAAAATTCAACTTTTTTGGAAAGCCTTGTGTCTCTTGAATATGCCAATAGCAGATATGTATGGTTTTATGGAGATATCTGTAGACCAAAAACTCCCAGCAGTAATTTACTGAATTTTTAAAGCAAGCACTACAGCAGAATACGGCATACTTTAGATTCCAAAGGCAAAAATCGTGGAACATTAGGTTTACCCCAGGAAACCATTTTTTTTTTTTTTTGAAAGTACACATTCTGCCAAATCCAAAATGGGTAACTATGTTTTTCTACCTGAACTTTTCAAGAATACTATCTCCCACATAGCATTAGGTACCAAGACAAAACAGCCTTAATATGAAAATATGAAAAACAATGCTCTAGTTTGATGCCAATTGTGCATAGGATTTCCAAAGTATTTGGCATTTAGAGACCCAAAAATTGTATAGAAATTGTTCCAGAGATCACTTCAGCTACTGAAATTCAACACATTTGCTGCATTTTTGTGGGATAAAAGCACAAAAAAACACGTTGACCCCCCCCCCAAACTCATACATTTTTTAAAAGTACACATTCAATAAATTCAAAATGGGCACCCATGAGTCACAATGCTTTCCCAAAATTGGTGATTTTGGTTAAATGCCTATAAATCAACAAAAGATTCCAATTTCAAGCATTTTATCTCATAGCATTAGGTACCATAATATGAAAGCTAAGGGTGCTCTGAACAGTTTGATGCCAATCATGCATAGGATCACCAAAGTATCTGGCATTTAGAGACCCCAAAATAGGGGTAGCGCATTCATATTTTATGGCATATATTTCTACTACCAAAAAAAATACATTGCCTGATTTATGTGTGGGAAAAGTGGGAAATAAGTAAGTTGACCCCATATAACCTCATATTTTCAGGAAATACACATTCTGCCGAATGTAAAATGCCTAAATATGTATTTGTATGGCAAAGCACCAAACAGCAAAGCTAAGCTAAATGTAGTAAATTTTATGTAATTTCTGCAAATTTTCTCAAAGCTTGCCATTTACCCCATTCTATACCCACACATTTCATAATGTATCAACATAAAACATTCTTAATATGAACGCCAAGAGCCTACTAAATTAAATGATGTGGTGTACAGAGGCATGTATGGATTTTCACATCTGACGCATTGGCTGCTCCAACCCAGAATGGGTATTATGTGCCATAAGACCCCCTAACAGTATGGAGACCCTAGAAAACCATACATTTTCTAAAAGTACACATTCTATACATCTATCCACTCACATACAGACCCATACTGACCTATCTATCCACTCACATACAGACCCATACTGACCTATCTATCCACTCACATACAGACCCATACTGACCTATCTATCCACTCACATACAGACCCATACTGACCTATCTATCCACTCACATACCGACCCACACTGACCTATCTATCCCCTCACATACAGACCCATACTGACCTATCCACTCACATACAGACCCACACTGACCTATCTATCCACTCACATACAGACCCATACTGACCTATCCACTCACATACAGACCCATACTGACCTATCCACTCACATACAGACCCACACTGACCTATCTATCCACTCACATACAGACCCACACTGACCTATCTATCCACTCACATACAGACCCATACTGACCTATCTATCCACTCACATACAGACCCACACTGACCTATCTATCCACTCACATACAGACCCACACTGACCTATCTATCCACTCACATACAGACCCATACTGACCAATCTATACACTCACATACAGACCCACACTGACCTATCTATCCACTCACATACAGACCCATACTGACCTATCTACCCACTCACATACAGACCCATACTGACCTATCCACTCACATACAGACCCACACTGACCTATCTATCCACTCACATACAGACCCACACTGACCTATCTATCCACTCACATACAGACCCACACTGACCTATCTATCCACTCACATACAGACCCATACTGACCAATATATACACTCACATACAGACCCATACTGACCTATCTATACACTCACATACAGACCCATGTTGACCTATACTAAAACCATATATATTACTAGCTATTAAAAGTTCCTGTACACAAATGACACTTTTGATTTTCATCACAGACTCCTGCACAGACTTTTTAATCCCCTTGCTTCCTGTCCTGACATCTGCTTCCTATTCAGTAAACCATGAAGGCACCCCTTCCAGACCTGCATCTAGATCATTTTCCTTTACTTGTAACCTCCATAATATTTGGTTTCTATGGGTTGTCTCCACAACTTACTTCACAAATACTGTACATTACTTACTTCACACCCAAGTTCCCAAATGCTCTATGTTCTCCAGAAATAAAATGCCTTTCACTGCCCCACATTTATATAGTCTCCTTGTAAGTGCATCTTCAGAATCCAGTTTTAAGCAACTCTGAAACCACTACCACGATGCCTCCTTCCTGAGTTCTCTCAAAATTAATATATTGACTTTGCACAATGGTTGTTGATTATGACTAGCGTTAGTCTATTAATACCGGGGGTCCCCAACCTTTCTTACTCATGAGCCACAATCAAATGTAAAAAGACTTGGAGAGCAACACAAGCACCATAAACGTTCATGGAGGAGCCAAATAAGGGCTAAGATTGGCTATTAGGTAGCCTCTATGCACACTATCAACTTACAGGAGGCTTTATTTGGTAGTAAGTCTTGTTTTTATTCAACCAAAACTTGCCCCCAAGTCAGGAATTCAAAAATAACTCCCTGGTTTGGGGGCACTGAGAGCAACATCCAAGGGATTGGGGAGCAACATGTTGCCCCTGAGCCACTGGTTGGGGATCACTGATTAATACCATATGTTTAATGTATTCCTAACTATTTATTAACTGTAACATCAGTTGAGAAGGCCTAATATTATGTTGCATTCTTATCCTTTGCAACTTGATACATTAGTGGTTAATGACTAACGATTTTGTTGATGGTAAGACTGCTAATCTATTGTTTTAGCAATGTGCAGAACTTTATCAAGCACTCCAAACTGTAGCAGCTATGTTCATGTTAGGCGGCATAATTAACACAAACTTAATTTTAGTGTAAATTATATCTTTCCAACCTCAAACACCTATGTATACAATAGCACAATATTCTTAGGAATTCTGGGTGATAATGCTGTAGGATTTAATTTGATAAACCTAGAAATATGGGTGTTTTCAATTACTTTTTCTTTTATACTTTTACAGATTGGTATGAATTAACATACTGTATCTACCCAGAAGCAGAAAGCCATATGATTATTTACAGTCTATACCTGTGGAAAGCCATAGATGCTAGTGATCTGATACATGACATTAGATACAGAAGACAGTAGGTGCCCTATGAATGCACTGGGAATCCTGTTCTGGGTGCACTTGTAGTTAGGCACATAATCACTGCTCCCTGTCAGCATACTAAATGTACTGCTAATGGCTTTTCTCTCATTGGCCCAGGAATCATGGATATGGAATCCCAAGGTCACATTAGGCAGAATGTTCTGGTCCTGGTTGATTTCCTCAATGGCAAAAATGGCAGCCAGAAAGTGACGATAATACTGGAGGGAGGAACTGGAACAAGAAAAAGCAAATCAAGTATATTTGTAGATTTTATTATTATAAAATATTTCTATTTTTCCTTCCTTTAATATATAGAGGCAGGTTTATTAACACTTATGGGTTGGGTTTCAGTTATATCGATTTAATTTATTTTTTTTTTTTAAAGTGCATTTTTATCTCACGTTTTCTTAGGTCTGTTTGGTTTTTTTCTTCTTTTTCTTCTTGTTAAAAAATTAAAAGCTTGCCCCAATTATTGACACCAATACACCTGAACTAGACCCACAATGAATCTGGCCCTAGTATGTGATGTTTGTTATGTGTGCAGCTACAACAGCATGTTTCATGGTTGTTACTTGTTGGATTACTGAGCTGTAGTGATGGGTGAAAAAATTCGGCAGGCATGGATTCGCGGTGAATTTTCACGTTTCGCCATTGGCAGAAAAATTCGCCGCACATCAAAGATAATTATCTCTTTTTTATTTTGCATAAAAAAGAATTGTCTCTCCCGTCAAAAGAATGGTCGAGCACAACAATTTTTTTCGACGCACAACATTTTCGCTGTTTCGCAAATCTTTTGAAAGATTTGCAAATTTTTCAGCTGAAACAGGACAAATTTGCTCATCACTACTGAGCAGTCTATTATTTTCCCTTTCCATTCAGTACTTTGTAGATGTCACTTTCTCTCTCCCTCCTTGCTGTCTTATTGTGTAGCCAGTGCATGGGCATTAGGTCCCCCTGATAAAATAATAGTAACCCACCAAGATAAAAAAGACTTATATGTATGGAAACAATCACTGAAAATTGAGATTAGCGGAACTGGAATTTGGGTCACCAATCTCACTGTGAAATAATTTGTATTTATTGCTTTGGTTTTATCCGATTCATTTGTGTGTTTACTTGTTTTTCCCATTTAATATTTGAGTGAGCATTATGTTCATTTTGGGGTCTCTACATCCCATATGATTTACTAATACTATGGATATTGGGTATGAAATTGTTTACAAGATCAATGGCTTCATATTTATTATGCCGTATCTATTACCTTTAAATACATTGCTGTGAACAGCAAATTTTGAGGTCATTTTCAGAAATAAAAAATACAAATTTTAGCAATGATTTTTTATTGGATGTTTGGGGGTGGAAAGATATTTGTAACCATTTTGAATCAAGGGCCATTTACAATATATTGGAAGGTGTACTTTCCCCCAAAATATAGAGTTTTCTGTGGTCAGTATTCTTTTAGGGGCATTTTTGCCATGCAATCTAAAATATGCTTAGTTTTGGTGTAAAATGGGGCTTTCTAAATGAATTGAATTCTCACACATAATACAGGTTTCTGATATATGCCCCTATATTATGGAAAATGTAATCCTATATATTGTTCAAGAAGAAAGAAAATGTTAAATTGTCTAACACAGGAAGTTGCAAGCAATCATACAAACTGCATCAGAGTTTTGAATAACTCCATGTGGCATGTAGAGGGGAACTTGTTTAGACACTAAAGGACTCGGGTGACATTTTATACCTTACTAAATCCGCTGACCAAAGTATCATTTTTTTTTTTTTTTAAACCTTTTAATTAGTGATGGGCGAAATGTTTCGCCAGGCATGGATTAGCGGCGAATTTTCACATTTCGCCATTGGCGGATTGTTTCGCGAAATGGATGAAAAAATTTGCAGCTCGTCCAAAAATTGTCGCCAGCGTCCAAGAAGAATAGTCGTGGGCGTCAAAAGAATAGCTGGGCGATGAAATAATAGCTGTGCGGCGAAATAATAGCTGCGGGCGACAAAATAATAGCCGCAGGCGACAAAATAATAGCCACGTGACAAAATAATAGCCGCGGGCGACAACATAATAGCCGTGCGACAAAATAATAGCCGCGGGCGACAATTTTTTTTTCCACACGACATTTTCGCTGTTTTGCGAATTTTTCACCATTTCGCGGATCTTTTGAAAGATTCGCAAATTTTCCGGCGAAGCGAAACGGAACAGATTCGCTCATCACAACTTTTAATAAATAAAATGAGTTACACTATGGGTGCTTTCCCTGCTTCTTCATATGTTTACAGAGACAACGGTAAGTCTGATGAGAAACTGATATGTGGTTTTAAAAGTCTGTTTCTAGTTAGTTGCCTCACACTGGGGAAAGGGGAGTTGGCGCAGGTTATTAAAGGGAGTGACGGCACAACTACACAGATTGATAAGGCACACGTTGGGCTCTCTGGCACATACACATTCATTATTAACACAAGGGTGTTGCTTCTCACATAACTTTATTGCACTAGATTGTTTCCATTTCTATTGCCTCTGTGCCTTGGGTGCTGATCTGCATTTAATTGAAGATCCAGACTGAGAAACGGTCAAGTTTAATAGCATGGGAAGGCCTGACTTAATCCCCCATTTCTATAAAGAGGTAAAACTACTATATGATATTGTACCATCAAATTTACAGATTTACTGATTTTTATGGAAATATGTGGGCCGGCAACTCCAATTCTATTTTATATGTACCAGAAACTGGTTATACTCACATAAACAAGGTAACAAAGTCTTTCTTAGGTTGTTCCTTAAAGGTTTCCCGCTCTGTGTTTCTCATAGTAAATATATCTAGGAGGATCCCAAGCATGATGTCCCCCTCCTGCAGGTAGCCTTCCGCAGATTCCACATTTAGTGAGCAGGCAGGGAGATTGGGATTCTTCATAGAACTGCAATATAATGCTGCCAGCATCCAAGTAACAGCAGGCCAAGCTATAGCTTTCATTACTGTATTCCGTATATTCATTGTACTCATCGTTGGCCACTGAATGTTCAGTAAATGTATATCATACCTCTATAGAAAGGCATTAAAATAAATTATTAACCAAAAATTTGGCGCAACAAAAAAGTCACCGAGACAAAAATGTCACTGAGACATAAAATGTCCATTGAATTTAAAGCATTTGGAGTTGGAAAAAAAAAGATGTATGTAAAGAATTTGGCGTGCGTATAGTTTTTCACCTATTGACTTCAATGCGTTTCACAAATTTTTCAGCAGGACAGATTCGCACATCACTATTTGTTACATTTTAGGTAGTGACACAGCGTCAAATTTGATGTACAGGAGAAAATGTTATTTTCTGATTTATACCGACACTTTCGGTCAGTACCCGAGAGCCTGAGGCAGAGAAACTCTGAGCTGTACTCTGGGGAATAAAGTTTGTATTTGTGCTTAAAAATATGTCATGGTTACTGATATGAAAAGCATTATTGCTCCTTTAGTGACTGTATGATAAAGTGTAATTAAATAAATCTTATGTGTCCTTAATTTAATAAAGCAGCAGTTCTGCCTGTTACAGACTAAATTCTAGCCATCATTGTAGCATTTGCGAAATAGATGAGAAAAATTGATGAAAATAGCACTTCTGTTCCCTGTTCTGTACATTTTCCACCCTATACAGGTATGGGATCCCTTATCCGGAAACTCATTATCCAGAAAGCTCTGAATTACGGAAAGCCTGTCTCCCATAGACTCCATTTTAATCAAATAATTCAGAATTTTAAAACTGATTTCCTTTTTCTCTGTAGTAATGAAACAGTACCTTGTAATTGATCCCAACTAAGATATAATTAATCCTTATTCAATGCAAAACAATCCTATTGTGTTTAAATAATGGTTTATTAATTTTTTAGTAGACTTAAGGTATGGAGATCCAAATTACGGAAAGACCCCTTATCCGGAATACCCTTGGTCCCGAGCATTCTGGATAACGGGTCCTATACCTGTACTACAATATGGATCAGGCAACGAATGGGTCGCTGAGACTGGTGATTGGGCAGTGAATCGGTTACTGTAGAAGCCTGGCTCCACTACTGCTTTCCCTTCTTTTACTGCCTGCAGCCCCATCCCTTCTCCCCTCCATCTCCCTCTGGGTTACTGAAGCCCGGCTGCAGCTGAATGACCCAGACACCACTCGGTCAGTTATTGTGTACTGACTCCAGTTATTGTATACTGACTCCAGTTATTGTGTACTGACTCCAGTTATTGTGTACTGACTCCAGTTATTGTGTACTGACTCCAGTTATTGTGTACTGACTCCAGTTATTGTGTACTGACTCCAGTTATTGTGTACTGACTCCAGTTATTGTGTACTGACTCCAGTTATTGTGTACTGACTCCAGTTATTGTGTACAGACTCCAGTTATTGTGTACTGACTCCAGTTACTGTGTACTGACTCCAGTTATTGTGTACAGACTCCAGTTATTGTGTACTGACTCCAGTTACTGTGTACTGACTCCAGTTATTGTGTACAGACTCCAGTTATTGTGTACTGACTCCAGTTATTGTGTACTGACTCCAGTTATTGTGTACTGACTCCAGTTATTGTGTACTGACTCCAGTTATTGTGTACTGACTCCAGTTACTGTGTACTGACTCCAGTTACTGTGTACTGACTCCAGTTATTGTGTACTGACTCCAGTTATTGTGTACTGACTCCAGTTATTGTGTACTGACTCCAGTTATTGTGTACTGACTCCAGTTATTGTGTACTGACTCCAGTTATTGTGTACTGACTCCAGTTACTGTGTACTGACTCCAGTTACTGTGTACTGACTCCAGTTATTGTGTACTGACTCCAGTTATTGTGTACTGACTCCAGTTACTGTGTACTGACTCCAGTTATTGTATACTGACTCCAGTTATTGTGTACTGACTCCAGTTATTGTGTACTGACTCCAGTTATTGTATACTGACTCCAGTTATTGTATACTGACTCCAGTTACTGTGTACTGACTCCAGTTATTGTGTACTGACTCCAGTTATTGTGTACTGACTCCAGTTACTGTGTACTGACTCCAGTTATTGTGTCCTGACTCCAGTTATTGTGTACAGACTCCAGTTATTGTGTACTGACTGAGTTTAGTAGGATCTCTTGGCGTCACAGTGCAGAACCCACAGGGTTGGTTTGTGTGCATGTTGGAAACTCCAACAGCTTCTTAGAACCGTCAGTGTAACCTGTTTTACTTTATAAGTGTGGAGTGTGCAAATATTCACCAAAGACACAGTAAAGCATTTGTCATCACAGCATGTTCCATCACTTTGCTACATACCTGGTGGGTTGCCATTATTTAATTTTGATGTTTGATATAATGAGCCCCTTCTTTCATAACAGTATGTGTCACAGACCACACAGTTGATTGTACAATGTATAAGCTGACAGTTTAATTACAGATAAGAAAAATAAACTGGCACTGTTATAAAAGACTCAAACCTCTGTGTATGATTCTAGGCCCGAGATTCCAAAACAGTAGGGACAAATATACTGAATAAAGAAGCAGCAGTTTATACACCATTCAGGTTGTAGGTTGAAGGCTGAACAGTAGGGACAAATAAACTGAAAAAAAACATTTTATACAACATTCTGGATGTAGGTTGAAGGTTAGGTTGAAGGCTGATTCACTGTTCTGGATACTCTGGGAATACTACAGCAGGGTTGCATGTACCTGTAACCTTGATATGAGCATAGAGGGCTACACAAATGCGGGGGCACAAATGCAGACAGGAACCCCAGTTTTACAAATGTCACAGTACATTTTCCCATTCTGGAAATATCTGTTCAAGCAAAACTCAAAATGAAAAAAAAATGTCAAACGTACAGCCTTGTACTTACAGCTCAGTGAGAAACACCAATAATATTAATCAATTCAAAACATGAACTTATTTTTTGTTTAGTTCCATATCTGCCCATACAGCAGCATGTACCAGTATGTTTTTAATTAATAAAATCACTTCTTGCTAATCAGTAATTAATGCTCCTTCGCGCAGTGTGTGATTTCAAGTCAGAAATTAATTTTAGTTTTCTTAATAAAATACACGGTGTGCTCATTTATATAGTCTGGGAAAGTCTCTGAAATTCCCCAGGGATTAAGACGTGTTGGTTATGGGGATTGGGAAGTAAATATCTGTTGCTAATTCTGAAGATAGTTGTAACTATCACATGTTTTCCAGTAACTTGGAACCTGGAATAATATGGCAGATTTCAGTTCTTTATTGAGATAAAATAAATAATGGCCCACCATTATTATTGTCATAATTTCCTTTTAAAAATGAATGATGAGTGGATCTGTCCCATTTTGTTTCTGTGAAAATTGAGAAATTGTGAAAATTCACAAAACGCGGGTGCTGCACATATTTTATGATGCACAATCTTTTTTCCTGTGACCACGCCCTTTATTTTAAAGTGAAATTTAGCAAAACTTTCACGAAACAATTTGCCAATGGCAAAATGTAGAAATTACTTTCCTGCTGAAATAAATGGTTGCTGTTTGCACTCTGTGCACTTGATATATACTGGCTCTTTTAAAGCAAGGAAAATACTTGCCAACTATATCAGCACTTTGTATTAGCTACATTATTTAACCTAATTCTATTGTTTTGCTGCCAACTTATTTTCTCCTATGTAGAAAAAATGTACTCAATTTGTTCCTTTTTGCTTTGCCGAAAAATGTGCAAAATGGCAAACATTTGCAAAGTGCATTGAAGTCAATAGGCTTTTTTTGTGGTGACTTTTTCCATATTGTGTGACCTTTATTTGCACCTATGGGTGTTTTTTAGCTGTGAAACCCAGCAAAATTTTTTTGTTTATTACTACTCATAACAGCAAATGTGTTTTCCTTCCATAAAAGCTTTCCTATAGCCTGGTGAGCAGACGGCAATGCAACTTGAGGTAGGGATCTAATCATTGGGACAATGAAATATTTAAAGCTCTAAATTGATTTTAACCTCTATCATTGGGACTGGTGCACATATCTGTGCCATATGTAAAGAGCAGATATAAGAGGTTTCATCTTTTTAAATAACCCACTTCTCAAACAAGCTACACCATACACGGTATTACACCACATAAACATATTGTCTTCCATTGTTATCATTGTCATCTGTGTAATTACTCCCCCATTATAGATGCAAAACGTCAGTGTGTGCCAAGTGTGCCACTTTCTACTTTAGATATACCAAATCCAGGTCTCAATGCCAGGTGTCACTGGTAGGTTGGGAGTGGAAGGCATGCCAATGTCTATCCTTTCAAATGAATCATAACTTTAACCCTCAAGTACAGTGGTTCTCAACCTTCCTAATGCCGTGACCCTTTAATACAGTTCCTTATGTTGTTGTGACCCTCAACCAGAAAATTATTCCTAAGACCATTGGAAATATGTGTTTTCTGATGGTCTTAGGTGACCCCTAGTGAAAGGGTCGTTCCACCCCCAAAGGGGTCCTGACCCACAGGTTGAGAACCACTGCTCTAGTATCAGTCTTTCTAGACTTTGGGGCACATTTGTGATTTTAGAGGTTTTAGATTTTTTTTTTTTGAAACCCCAAATAAACTCATTGTTACAACAACCACAAATGTCTAGTCATTTATGAATTTATTTGTTAATTATGTCTAGTGTTAACTGGTTGTTTAATCAAGATAAAGTAGCACTTAGGGATAAATATAAGGCCAAGAAGTCCTGCACTGGAAACAAGGATGGCAAATATCTCCACCGCTGCTAAATATTTGCCTGTGGTGCTCACATAGGCCAGGATGAAGGAGATCCATACACTGCAGAACAGCAACATGCTGAAGGTTATGTATTGTGCTTCATTAAATATGTCTGGTAATTTACGGGCAAGATAAGCAACAAAGAAACTCACAAAAGCCAACAAGGCAATGTAACCAACCATTATGTAGAATGCACTAGGTGATCCCTTATTGCACTGCAAAATGATCTTTCCTGTTGCAGAGTGAGTGTCATAGTCAGGGAATGGGGGGGAGATTATGAGCCAAAGTGCACAGATGAAAACCTCAGGAAGTGTACATAGTAGAAGAATGTATTTAGGGACCCGGGTACCAACATAGTTCCTGAGCCGGCTTCCAGGTCTAGTGGCAGTGAAGGCAATAATAACAGTAATGGTTTTCCCCAAAATGGAAGAAATACAAATAGCAAAGATGATCCCAAACACAGCTTGTCTCAACAAACAGGTGGCCTTTGTAGGCCTTCCAATAAATAGTAAGGAACAAAGAAAGGATAGCATGAGGGAAAGAAGAAGAATGTAACTGAGCTCCTGGTTATTGGCTTTCACAATGGGGCTCTTCTTGTGTTTTAAAAAGAGGCGAAAAACTGCAGTTGTGCAAAAAGACAGAACTAGAGCAGTGGTGGTTAGGGCCACACCAAGAGGCTCCTTGTAAGAAAGGAACTCAACGAGTCTCATGATGCATTTATCTCTACTCTCATTGGACCATTGGTCTTCATGGCATTTTATGCAATTTTCCATGTCTGAAAAACAGTAGAAAGTTAATATGACAGATCAACATAAAGATAACCATCATGAGGCCTTTACAGCTGTTATTGGTTTATCATAAATATTTCTGTTAGCTCTAGGTTAGTCAACATGTTGCACATTATTTCCAATATCAATTAATTTTATTTGCATAAATGCAACTTTTATGAGGGACATTTGTAACTCCAACTAAAGATTGATGATTACAACTTTTTGTGGTATCTAGTGCCTATAAGTGTTAGGATACCAGGGGCCAATACTGTCACACAGAACCCTGGAACTTTTAAGAGTTTAGTGAAGACCAAGGAGGATATTGTGCTGGCACGGAAGTTCTTGACAAACTAGAATACACTTTACTGAGGCTTAGATAGGCACATACCATAGAACAAGCTATCCATTCAAGTGTGCAGGGCATGCAGGAGATGAGAATTATTTATTCATCCACATACAGATGCAGCCAGCAAGTTTTCACATTTTTTATACATTTTGACTCACCATGTTTAGACTTTTTGAGTGTTAAATCCTGATTCTAGATGTAATAGAGTGCAAAGACTTGCCATCAAAACACAATAAAAAAAGTAACATTTTGGTATTTCTTTCCCTTTGTTAACTGGATGAGACAACGCAACAACATGGTAAAGGAACTTGGCTGCATCTGTATGTAGTGAATTTTGCTTATAGACCAAACAATTTGATTATATAAGAAACAGCCAGTGTGGGAAAGCATAATTTTCTGTTTTCTTGATGAGTTCTTTTTTTTGTTTCAAGCTAAACAAAATTTGAATGTCCTTGGGATGACAAAGGGTAAAGGGTATGGAAAGTCTCAGTTATGAAGAAAGACTGGCCAAGTTGGGTCTGTTTACACTGGAGAAGAGGCGCTTAAGAGGTGACATGATAACTGTGTATAAATATATAAAGGGATCATATAATAACCTTTCTAATGTTTTATTTACCAGTAGGTCCTTCCAACGGACACGAGGGCACCCACTTCGTTTAGAAGAAGGGAGGTTCCATTTAAATATTCGGAAAGGCTTTTTTAGATATGTCTGTGTTGTGTGATAATGTTAAAGTTTTACAGTTCTACATTATACTATAACTAACAGGATAAAAGTGTGATGAAGTCCCACAACTTATGATACAGTCTCTAGGGTTGTAGGCATTTGGATTGTTGAGTTTAACCATGGTTTATATGTTTGTTTTTTTTCCAGAAGATCAGTGGGTCTTGGCAAAGTAGAGTTTGTAGTGGGTATTGGCATTCATTTCCAATATCAGTTGAGAAATAGAAGGGAATTGTGTGCCCTTGTTTATTTTAACCTCATTTCTGTGCAGCAGTCAATGTTATCTACCTGGCAATGTGGATATTTCACTTTCTGAGCATCGAACACATTGATAACAGCAAACTTGCTTTCCTTCCACAAATGTTTTCCTGTAACCAGGGAGACAGCTGGCACTGCACCTTGAGACTGGGATCTAAGCATTTAAATAAAAAAATATGTTTAGATTTTATTTTTATTTTTTTCCTGTCAAGGACATATATAAAGTCCACTCCCATTTCAAGAACTACAACAAAAATAGGTGTACAGTATATGTTTGTGTTCGTATTTCCATATCCCCATAACAAAGGGATGGTATATCTTTTAAAAAAGCAGAATCTGAAAGAATAAAACCGATTATGATCTATGAAACTTGCAGATTTGACTGTGTTAAATATTGCCTGTTTCATAAAATAACAAAGTAATACTGAAGCAGTGTCCAGTTTGCAATAATTTTGATCAGTAACTCATATTTTTAAAAAAAGGTTGGGTAGACCCTATATAAATGTATGCAGTACCCCATTAAAATGAGATGGCCAAAGAATGGCCTCTTTGTCCATGGCGAGTCCTGGAGACTGAGAGGAATTGAAGGTCCCAACATGTCTTGTAGTCACTGTTTCATTTTGGAAAATGTTCCAGTTTATTATATCAAAATGCCCCAGAACTTCTCCTTTCTCATTAAAGAAAAATTCATCATCAAAACGTGTCTTAAAATGGATTTTCTTGAGGAAGTTGTTCAACTAAAATAAAAACAGTGACCAGTTAAAAATTACTCAAAAGTCTATTCATGGAGCAAGGACACCTGTCCAACAAGGGATTATTCTAGAAAATACAGGAGAAATTAGCAATATGATGCATGTGCCAAAAGGGTTGATGCTAATTGTTGATGCCCTGTAGTTCCCTGCAGGATTCTGGGAATATGTCCAGTTCTTCCCCCCAGCAAACTGCACCAGGGGAATTTTCAGAGCGCTCAGATCCCAGTTCCTATTGTTCTATTCTGAAATAACGCTGCTTTGCACCACTTTACACACTGGCTTTATGGTTCTCTGAAATATTTTATTTTGATTCATTCATGTAAACCAGTTCATATGGAATTTAATACATGTGCTGGCATCAAACATGCATTGCTTTATTACAGCAATAAATACAACAATGAACAATTCAACTCATTTATAGGAGCTTCTAAAAGATTTTTATTTTTATTAAAACATTATTTCCCACACATTTCAGTGAACTGTCTATGAAAATGTTCATACGAGACTTGAATACCTGTGTTGGCTTCCGTGGATTTATTGTTTTATCAAAATGCAAGATGGTTCCACCACTGGCTTTATCAGTATACATGGCATGGAGAGCATGGGCCACAGCATATACAGCAATGTACATACTGTATGTTAATCTAAAGTTACTTGTATCATATCCATGTTTCTCATATTGCTTTAATGTATCATTGGCATTACATATATGGTAGGACTTGAATGGCAACTTAGGAAAGGCTTGTACAGAGTGACAACCAAACACCTGTAACCAAACTGCAGCAGTAAATGGGTCTTTAGGAAACCTTGAAGGATCAGCCTTGTAAAGGAAATCTCTTAGTCCTGGAATGTTTCCTTGATGAAAAAGTATAGCAAGGGATCAATTAAACTCAAGATAATGTCTCCCTGTAGCTGATGCCAAAGGAGATAATATTAGCCACACCACATTAGTAGATACATGGGTAGATAGAAAATAAAAATGAAAATTCAAAAGGTTAATTAATTTACTATACACTATGACAACACTGGCATTTGACTGCTTAATGTTTTGCAAAGCAAAGTAAAAACTTCTGCCATCAGTTTCACCAATCTGAACAAGGAAAGCTACACAGATTCCATTCTTAATGATCTCATCCTTCATCTCTTCACTGGCTTTCTGGTGCGTCTCATCATCAGAGGATATCATCCCTACCCAGTTCCAATTAAAAGCCTTGATGAGCTGGATGATTACTTGGTACTGGGCAGTTTCACTTGGCACTGTTCGATAGAATAACGGAAAGCGGATTCTGTCGCTGAATGCAGGATCCACAGCTCCGTAACTAACCTGGGTAGAAATGAAATATGTAAGGTAGTTTGAACATGTTCCTTACTGCGCTTCCACTTTATCAAACCTACTAAATGTAAAAATATATGTCAAAATATCATATCTTAAAATATAGAAATAGCAATGTTTTACAACATCCAAAAAAGATCTATAAATTACAATATTGGAGATGGAATAGAAGAGATCCAGCATAACCTAATCCTTGTCATTACAGCAAATACATGCATTACTGATGGAACCATTGGCTGAGTCAATTAGAAACAATCCACTCATTAAGGGTTACCCAACTGAGACCCATTTTTATAGAATTTCACTATTTTCCGTTAATGTTATTCTCTTTTTTCTTACTGATCCTGTTAGTTCTCTACCAGCCCTCTTTAATACATTATCTCAGTTCTCATTAGTTTCTTATTACAAGATGAATACTTCTTAAACTGAGGCACTTCCCATATGGATCGATAACCAGACACTGATGAAAATGAAGGCTTCCTACTTACCCAATTGGCAGCAATCTTCTATGGGTATCATCTGGGTATCAAGTTGTGTACGTCTGTTAAAAACTTATTTAAGGAGAACTTCAGCACTTGAATAATTAAATTTCATAAGCTAACGCAAGACTGGATGTATAAAAATATTTAGTGGTTGGGAAGGATTGCTGCAATCAAATGCAATTTACTTCCAAAAATGTTATATTTCTTTCAGATTATACCTATACAGATATCTAATGATTATTTCCAAAATGTGATTTCCAAATTTATATGGAAACACAGTAGACCACAGTTATCTCTAAAGACCATGACTAAGCACAAAAGCAGTGGTGGCCTTGGGATACCTCACTTAAAGCAATACTACTAGGCTACCCATTTAAAGTTCTTGCAAAGAATAAATGACATGGAAAATCAACCTCAATGAGTACAGCAAGAAAAGGACATGGCTTCTTCATTTACAGGTCCACTTTCTCATTTGTTATGGATACACCCTAGAACCCGGACGCAACAAGGTAAACTTTTTTCCATTACACAGGTTTCCCTCAAAATCCGGGATATTTACCAGTTCTCAGATCACTTAACTAAAGGTCTACACCCATTCCACCCACTGGTGCTTTTCAACAGATGATAGCTAACCTTAATCTAGCATCTTGGCTATAGACTGGCCTCATGAAATTTGCAGACTTTTTTCATGGCTCCTTGTTACTAACATTCCCCCAGCTACATTTAAAATACAGCCTCTCCAAGAACCTACAACTTTGCAGCTATCTGAAAGCCCATCAGTTAGACAAACCTAAAACCTTGCCAAAGGACCAACAAAAGCTAACTAATTTAATGAAGCAACCCTCAAGGATACCCCAATTTTACTCTGCTCTAGTGGAAACTGACTCTCGGGCCCATGTGTCCTATCTAAATCGGAGATCAGCTATTAACCTGATAGACTGGAACAATGCCTTCCTTCTTATTATATCAACAATGAAATTGGTTCGATTGCTAGAAACCAGCATTAAACTTATGTACAGGTGGTACATGGTACCTTCAAAACTTTCCAAATTTTTTCCCTCCTCAGCCTATAGTAATTGTTGGAGAAACTGAGGTCAAGTTGGGTCCTCTATGCATATTTGGTGGGACTGTACAAAGCTCTCAATATATCAAAAAAACATTTTTGACGCTCTTAAAGATTTTGAACACTTCTCTACCCTTATCACTGAGAATAGCTTTGTTAAATCTAGATCTGGACCACATCTCTTGGAATAAGAAATCTCTGATAACCCATGTTTTCGCATCCACTAGATTAATAATCGCAAGGTTCTAGAAATCAATAAACCCTCCAGATTTTAGGGAATTGCTAAATTAATAAACAATACCAATCAACTGGAATATTAATGTGCTAGAAACAATCATTTATTGCACAAATACCTGGGGAAATCCATAGATGCTACTAATCTGATACATGACATTAGATACAGAAGACAGTAGGTGCCCTATGAATACACTGGGAATCCTGTTCTGGGTGCACTTGTAGTTAGGCACATAATCACTGCTCCCTGTCAGCATACTAAATGTACTGCTAATGGCTTTTCTCTCATTGGCCCAGGAATCATGGATATGGAATCCCAAGGTCACATTAGGCAGAATGTTCTGGTCCTGGTTGATTTCCTCAATGGCAAAAATGGCAGCAAGAAAGTGACGATAATACTGGAGGGAGGAACTGGAACAAGAAAAATATTTTGGGGCAGATTTATTAATAATTATGGGTTTCAGTTTCAGTTAATTTATTTATTTAATCATGTTTGTTAAAAAATTAAAAGCTTGCCACAATTGGTAACACCAATACAAAAGGAGACAAGAAATCCTGTGTTTCTTTTGATAGAGAACTCAAGGCAGTGTTTCTGTGAGTGCTTATGGGGCTGTATAGATGAGGAGGATGAGGCCCAGCTATTGTTGCAAATGGAGGAGGCTTAAAAATTGGGTCAAGTTGTTATTATGGGGGACTTTAATTATCCGGACATTGACTGGAGTAATGGGGTGGCTAAGTCAGAAAAAGCTAGTAGGTTTGTAAATATGCTAAATTACAACTTTTTATTTCAGGCGGTTCAAGAACCTACTAGGAATGATTCTATTTTGGACCTGGTGCTATCTAATAATAATAAACTCATCTCTAACATTTGTGTGGGTGAGCATCTGGGGAACAGTGATCACAACATGGTCTCCTTTGAGATAATGCTGCAGAGACAGCTCTATAAGGGAGTAACTAAAACGCTCAATTTTAGACGTGCAGACTTTGCCAGTATAAGGGCATCTCTGCAATGTGTCAACTGGGAAAGGCTTTTCATGGGGTTAGACACAGAAGGAAAATGGAACATCTTTAAAACATTGCTTTGTAGGTATACACAACAGTATATTCCCCTTGTAAGCAAGGAGAGGCATCGCAAAGCAAAACCTTTATGGCTGAATAAAAGAGTTAGGGTCGAGGTTGGTAAGAAAAGACGTGCTTTTAGGGCATTCAAGTTAGCTGGGACAGCAGAAACTTTCATCAGGTACAAGGAAGCAAATAAAGCAGCAAAAAAGCTATCAGGCAAGCTAAAATAGAGATGGAAAGGGATATTGCAGCCAGGAGTAAAAAGAATCCAAAATTATTTTTTAATTATGTGAATAGTAAAAAAATGAAGCAAGAAGGGGTGGGAACTTTATTATCACGGGGGGTAAGTTGGTTGATGAGAACGGGGAAAAAACAGAAATTTTTAACTCTTATTTTTCATCTGTCTATACATCTGAGGAGCCAGATAATGAAGGCTTCCCTTTTAATATGCCCAGTTCTAGTAATTTAGCTACTGATGCGTGGGTCACTCGGGAGGAAATTCAAAAGAGACTTGAACATGTAAAGGTAAACAAAGGTCCAGGGCCGGATGGGATTCATCCCAGGGTATTAAATGAGCTGAGCGCTGTGATTGCCAAACCTCTTCACTTAATTTTTCAGGATTCGTTGAGGTCTGGCATGGTGCCGAGAGACTGGCGGATTGCTAATGTGGTGCCGTTATTTAAAAAGGGATCCCGTTCTCAGCCTGAAAACTATAGGCCTGTTAGTCTGACATCAGTAGTAGGAAAGCTTTTGGAAGGGGTAATAAGGGATAGGGTACTTGAATACATTGCTGTTCACAATACTATTAGTTTGTGCCAGCATGGTTTTATGCGTAACAGATCTTGCCAGACTAATTTAGTCGCCTTTTATGAGGAGGTGAGTAGGAACCTCGATGCTGGAATGGCAGTTGATGTCATCTACTTGGACTTTGCTAAAGCGTTTGATACAGTACCTCACAGAAGGTTAATGATCAAATTGAGGAATATTGGCCTGGAACATAATATTTGTAATTGGATAGAGAACTGGCTGAAGGATAGAGTACAAAGAGTGGTGGTAAATGGAACATTTTCTAATTGGACCAGTGTGGTTAGTGGAGTACCGCAGGGGTCAGTCCTTGGTCCTTTGCTTTTTAACTTGTTTATTAATGACCTGGAGGTGGGCATAGAGAGTAATGTTTCTATTTTTGCTGATGACACAAAATTGTGCAAAACTATAAGTTCCATGCAGGATGCTGCCGCTTTGCAGAGCGATTTGACAAAATTGGAAAACTGGGCAGCAAACTGGAAAATGAGGTTCAATATTGATAAGTGCAAAGTTATGCATTTTGGTAGAAATAATATAGAACTACTGAATGGTAGTGTGTTGGGGGTTTCCTTAATGGAGAAGGATCTGGGGGTTTTTGTTGATAACAAGTTGTCTAATTCCAGGCAGTGTCATTCTGTGGCTACTAAAGCAAATAAAGTGCTGTCTTGTATAAAAAAGGGCATTGACTCAAGGGATGAAAACATATTTTTGCCTCTTTATAGGTCCCTGGTAAGGTCTCACCGTGAGTATGCAGTGCAGTTTTGGGCTCCAGTCCTTAAGAAGGATATTAATGAGCTGGAGAGAGTGCAGAGACGTGCAACTAAACTGGTAAAGGGGATGGAAGATTTAAACTATGAGGTGAGACTGTCGAGGTTGGGGTTGTTTTCTCTGGAAAAGAGGCGCTTGTGAGGGGACATGATTACTCTGTACAAGTACATTAGAGGGGATTATAGGCAGATGGGGGATGTTCTTTTTTCCCATAAAAACAATCAACGCACCAGAGGGCCCCCCTTTAGATTAGAGGAACGGAGCTTCCATTTGAAGCAGCGTAGGGGGGTTTTCACGGTGAGGGCAGTGAGGTTGGGGAATGCCCTTCC
Source organism: Xenopus tropicalis (assembly GCF_000004195.4). Classification (NCBI taxonomy): domain Eukaryota; kingdom Metazoa; phylum Chordata; class Amphibia; order Anura; family Pipidae; genus Xenopus; species Xenopus tropicalis. The sequence goes on along the minus strand of NC_030684.2, from coordinate 122,278,192 downwards.
TAGTGATGTGGTAATGGCAGATTCTGTTAATGCCTTTAAAAGGGGGCCTGGATGAGTTCTTGAACAAGCAGAATATCCAAGGCTATTGTGATACTAATATCTACAGTTAGTATTAGTGGTTGTATTTATAGTTTATGTATGTGAGTGTATAGATTGGTAGGTGTGGGTTAGGTGTGCTGGGTTTACTTGGATGGGTTGAACTTGATGGACACTGGTCTTTTTTGAACCCTATGTAACTATGATTCACTAAAGGCCGAAAAAACGAGTGATATTTATAGCATGCGTTAAAAATATTATCACTTCTTATATTTTGCAAATTAACGATCGATTCACTAAATGGACACTTGTCTGAATTAAGAAGCGATGTTATTGTTATTTATCTGGCAATGACATGTTTTTAAGCGATATCTTAAAGCATGCGATAGATTTATGTGTTATTTCGTAGCCCGCGATATTAGCGCACGCTATTACGCACGTAACCATTACTTTCTGAAAATGACCATTTCCCTGAAAACTGGAGGCGGCATCACTCTGGGACGATCACATACTTGAAAAAATCCGACTGCAAACTCCATCTTGTCACCACAGACAATCACCAGCTGCAATTCTGTTTAGTAACGCCTACTTCTGGGAGGCGTTAAGTTTCACAGTAATTATCGCCACATTTTATGCTTTTAACGCTTCAAATATGTCTGTGAATTATGCGTTAGTATTATTTCTATTCGATAATTACCTCAATGCAATGGAAATAATGCTTTGCGATAATTAGGATTTTTGCGCATGTGATATGAGTAATATCACATGCAAAATTACTTTGATGAATAGGTACTTAATTATCGAACACTTTTTAATGCATAAAACTATGCGATAAGCGTTAACGACCTTTAGTGAATCAGCCCCCTATGGCTGTATTTACATAGACCTTTCTGATAAAGCTTACTTAGTTTTTACCTTTCCTTCTCCTTTGAAGGGGACCTGTCACCCAGACATAAAAAGCTTTATAATAAAAGTCCTGTTCAAATTAAACATGAAATCCTAATTCCTTTTTTTATTAGCACATCCAAACCCATTATAAAGGCATTTAAAAATCCCAGCTGTCAATCATATATTGCCTGCAGGGCTCCTTGACTTAGGCATAGAGATGGGGCAGACAATTACTTTCATTTTCCATTAAGCACTTTGTAGATGTCACTGCCCTTCTTACCTTCTCCTTCCCTCCTCACTTTCTCATTGTGTAACCAGGGCATGGGCATCAGGTCCCCCATTCTGGCACATAAACAAGATTTTGGCATGGTGCAAAGCTTTCCTTACTAACAATATGGCGCCTGCCTGCTTGCTGTACTTGTGTAATTCCAAGACTGAAGGAAACAAATTTCAATAATTTATGGTGTAAGTTAAGTTTATTATGCTTGACTAACCTGATGTTATTTTTGGGCTGAAATGGGGCTTTCTAAATTAATTGAATTCTCATACATAATACAGGTTTAAATTTATCTAACACAGAAAGTTGCAACCAATCATACAAACTGCATCAGAGCTTTGAATAACTCCATGTGGCGTGTAGAAGTCGGCACTGATGGGGATTCTTGGCCTAAATACTGCATGGGGATGTGTATGGTATACCTAAACCTAACTATATGTTATGAATCCTAACCATTTCTGTTATTGGTGCTTTGGCACTGTTATTGTTAAATAGATTAATAGCCATATGATGTGGGCAGTGGATTGACACAGACGGACTGGAACACTGTGTAGGTATAGAACTGGCTGGCAGAGGCCCATGGGCTGTATTGCAGAGGCATTGCATGTTAGCAGATTGATACAAATCAAACAATAGTGGAAGCTAATGATTATATAATAACTGAATAAAGATTACCAGCAGCCTCAAAGGAAGCTGGTACAAGCGAAACACATCAGGCGGATTTCACATCCGGTCACAGAGCACAGTGAAATGCATAGGTGGAAAGCAAATGCTGGCAAAACTCCATATTCTCACATACGTGCCTAGACCCTAAAGCACTTGGGTGACATTTTAAAACTTACTATACGGGAAACGGGGAGTTGGCACAGGTTATTAAAGGGAGTGACGGCACAACTACACAAACTGATAAGGCACATGTGTGGTTCTCTGGCACATACACATTCATTATCAACACAAAGGTGTTGTTTGCAAATAACTTTATTGCACTAGATTATTTCTATTCCCTCTGTGCCTTGGGTGCTGATCTGTATTGCATTTTAATTAAAGATCCAGACTGAGAAATTGTGAATTTTAATAGTAAGAGAATATGTGTCACCCACATATTTTTTACAACTTAATCTCCCATTTCTATAATGAGGTAATACTACTATATGAAATGTACAGATTTACTGATTTTTGTGGAAATATGTGGGCCGGCAACTCCAATTCTACATTATATAAAAATGTACCAGAAACTGGTGATACTCACGCAGACATGGCAACACATTCTTTCTTAGGATGTTCTGTAAAGGATTTCCACTCATTGCCCATCAAAGAAAATATATCTAGGAGGATCCCAAGCATGATGTCCCCCTCCTGCAGGTAGCCTTCCGCAGATTCCACATTTAGTGAGCAGGCAGGGGAGTTGGGATTCTTCATAGAACTGCAATATAATGCTGCCAGCATCCAAGTAACAGCAGGCCAAGCTATAGCTTTCATTACTGTATTCCGTATATTCATTGTACTCATCATTGTCATTTGTCAATTTTCAATAGTCATTGTCATTGAATGTTCAGTAAATGTTCATCATTCTACCTCTATAGAAAGGCATTAAAATACTGTAGATTAGAATATGGCTATTAGCATATATACAGGTATGGGATCCCTTATCCGGAAACCCCTTATCCAGAAAGTTCTGAATTACGGAAAGGCCATCTCCCATGGGCTCCATTATAAGAAAATACAGTGTATACTTGAGTATAAGCCTATCCAAATATAAGCCGAGGTACCTAATTTTACCTAAGAAAACTGGAAAAACTTATTGACTCGAGTATAAGCCTAGGGTGGGAAATGTAGCAGCTACTGCTAAGTTTCAACAATCAAAATAAAAACCAGTAAATTACATAAATTGAGGCATCAGTGGGGTATATGTTTTTAAAATATTTATTTAAATGAAAAACGGTAAACTAGCTCTGTAAGCGGAGAAGAGGGTCAACAAAAACAATATGAGTACTACCCCACGCTCATTGCACATTGGCAAACTGGCAGCAGACCCGGTCCCAGAGGACATAGAGGGGGAAATAAGTATTGCTAGTGGGAGCCTAGGCCAGGGCACTGGAGGGTCTGGTTGCGGGGGGCCTAATTTGCACACAAAGGACAGAGGGTGCTAGTCTAGAGGGACCCATGGCACCCAATTTGAGTATAAGCCGAGGGTGACTTTTTCAGCACATTTTGGGGGCTGAAAAACTAGGCTTATACTTGAGTATATACAGTAGTTCTAATTTTTAAAAATTATTTCCTTTATCTCTGTAATAACAAAACAGAACCTTGTACTTGATCCCAACTAAGATATAATTACCCCTTATTGGGGGCAGAACAGCCCTATTGGGTTTATTTCATGGTTAAATGATTCCCTTTTCTCTGTAATAATAAAACAGTACCTGTACTTGATCCCAACTAAGATATAATTACCCCTTATTGGGGGCAGAACAGTCCTATTGGGTTTATTTCATGGTTAAATGATTCCCTTTTCTCTGTAATAATAAAACAGTACCTGTACTTGATCCCAACTAAGATATAATTACCCCTTATTGGGGGCAGAACAGCCCTATTGGGTTTATTTCATGGTTAAATGATTCCCTTTTCTCTGTAATAACAAAACAGAACCTTGTACTCGATCCTAACTAAGATATAATGACTCCTTATTGGAGGCAAAACAATCTTATTGGGTTTAAATGATGTTTAAATGATTTTTTAATAGACAAGGCATGGAGATCCAAATTATGGAAAGATCCCTAATCCAGAAACCCCCAGGTCCCAAGCATTCTGGATAACAGGTTCTATACATGTACTTGAAAAAGGTTTAAAACTTGTTACTAGTGATGAGCAAATTTTTTCGCCAGGCATGGATTTGCAGCAAAATTCTGCATTTCGCCATCTGCAATTTTTGTGAAACCGTAGGAAAAATTTGGCGTGAAAAATATTTGCTTCAAAATTTGTCACACATAAATTATTTTGCATGCAAAATTTCCAGCAGTTTTGCAGATTTTTCGTTGAAGCGAACCAGGACAGATTCACACATCACTATTTGTTACGTTGTAGACAGTGACACACCGTCAAATTTGATGCAACCTAGAGGTTTTACTACAGGAGCAAACGCTATTTCCTGACTTATACCGACACTTTCCTTTGTAAGAGTAGAAAATGGTCAGTACCCGCAGCACTCAGTACCCGGCGCCCAGACTTGCACTGCCCCATACCCACAGAGCAGCCATAAACACTTTGAAGAGAGCCAGAGGCAGAGAAACTCTGAGCTGTACTCTGGGGAATAAAGTTTGTATTTGTGCTTAAAAATATGTCATGGTTACTGATATGAAAAGCATTATTGCTCCTTTAGTGACTGTATGATAAAGTGTAATTAAATAATTTTTTCCTTTTATAAAGCAGCAGTTCTGCCAGTCCTGTTACAGACTAAAATCTAGCCATCATTGTAGCATTTGTTTTTTTAAAATTTGTTAGTATTTGTCACAGCTCACATATTATATGTACACTTGTCTTGATCATTCACACATACTTAGTTACATAGTTACATAGGGTTGAAAAAAGACCCATAAAAAGAGTCCATCAAATTCAAACCTTCCAAGTAAACCCAGCACACAACCTATACTTACCAATCTATACACTCACATACATAAACTATATATACAACTACAGATACTAACTGTAGATATTAGTATCACAATAGCCTTGGATATTCTGCTTGTTCAAGAACTCATCAAGGCCCCTCTTAAAGGCATTAACAGAATCTGCCATTACCACATCACTAGGAAGGGCATTCCCCAACCTCACTGCCCTCACCGTGAAAAACCCCCTACGCTGCTTCAAATGGAAGCTCCTTTCCTCTAATCTAAAGGGGTGACCTCTGGTGCGCTGATGGGAAAAAAGAACATCCCCCATCTGCCATATAGTTTTGGTGCTTTGATATAATGAGCCCCCTCTTTCAAAACTGTATGTGTCACAGACCACAGCATTGATTGTACAATGTATAAGCTGACAGTTTCTTAGGGAAGAGAAACTTGGCAGCCCAGGACTGAATTTCAACATATAAAATGTCTACTTTGAAAAATAGTAGAAATAGAATTAAATGGTTATTTAACTTGTGACATTAGTCGTGTACGCATAATAAAAATACACTGGCACTGTTATAAAAGACTTAAACCTCTGTATATGATTCTAGGCCCGAGATTCCAAAACAGTAGGGACAAATATACTGAATACAAAAGCAGCAGTCCTGCACTCCATGTACCTGTAACCTTGATATGAGCATAGAGGGCTACACAAATGCTGGGGCACAAATGCCGACAGGAACCCCAGTTTTACAAATGTCACAGTACATTTTCCCATTCTAGAAATATCTGTTCAAGCAAAACTCAAAATGAAAAAAATATGTCAAACGTACAGCCTTGTACTTACAGCTCAGTGAGAAACACCAATAATATTAATCAATTCAAAACATGAACTTATTTTTCATCTTTGTTCCATATTTGCCCATACAGCAGCATGTACCAGTATGTTTTAATGAAGAAAATCACTTCTTGCTAATCAGTAATTAATGCTCCATGGCGCAGTGTGTGATTTCAGGTCAGGTAAATGTCTTCTTAATAAAATACACAGTGTTCTCATTTATATAGTCTGGGAAAGTCTCTGAAAATAACCTCTTCTTTGAATTGTTAATTTAATATATTTTATTCTGAAATTCCCCAGGGATTAAGACATGTTGGTTATGGGGAAGCAAATATGTGTTGCTAATTCTGAAGATACTATAATTGTAACTTTGAAAAGTTTGGAGGCTTTAAAATGTAAGAGTAACTTGGAACCTGGAATAATATGGCAGATTTCGGTTCTTTATTGAGATACAAATAGGCCCACCGTTATTGTTGTAATCTCTGTTTAAAAATTAGTAATGAGTGAATCTGCTCCGTTTTGTTTCTATGAATCATTTGTGAAAATATGTAAAAATGGGTGAAACAGCGGAAAATTCACAAAACGCTGCACGTCTTTTTTTCCCACGACCGCGCCCTTTTTTTATGTGAAATTTTTCAAAAGTTTCACGAAAACAATTAGCCAGTGGCAAAATGTAGAAATTCGCTGCAAATCCATGCCTGATGAAAAGATTCACTCATCACTATTTATAACACTTTCAGACTGATTCATTAGTTTTTCCACATATTCCACAGTGCTTTCATTTCATTCATATCAGTCTCTTCCCACGTGGAGCTTTAGTCCTTATTTAAGTCCTATTTACACTGACACACACTAGGGGGCTGAGTTACTAATCCACGAATCCGAATGGGAAAAATTCGGATTGTAAAACGAACATTTTGCGACTTTTTCGTAGCCTGTACGACTTTCGTGAATTTTTCATAGCCATTATGACTTTTGTGAATTGTCGCAACTTTTTCATTGCCAGTACAAATTTCGATAATTGTCGCGACTTTTTCATAGACAGTACGACTTTCGCGAATTGTTGCAACTTTCGTATTGAGTGCTCGAAAAAGTCACAAAATACCGATCATTATGAAAAAAACGCATTTGGACGCTTTTCGGAGATTCGTGGATTAGTAAATGTGCCCCTAGGAGTGCAAAGAAATGGATGCAACTGGCCATCAGTCAATACAGCGCTGACTGCATTCATCTGGCTGTATTGGTAAGGATGTGTTTCATTATAACAAATGTTTTTTAGAATTTTTTCTTTTATCAAAATTAAAAATCAAAATGCCCCCAAATTTCCCCTTTTAATTAAAGAAAATATTATCCCCAGAGTCTGTTCTGAAATGGAGATGCTAGTTTAACTACCATATAGTCACCTTTTATGTACACACAAAACATGAACAAAGCGTAACTTCTAACATATGTTTATACAGGTATGGGATCCCTTATCCGAAAATCCATTATCCAGAAAGCTCCAAATTACGAAAAGCTTGTCTCCCATAGACTCCATTTTAATCAAATAATTCAGAATTTTAAAAATGATTTCCCTTTTCTCTGTAATAATAAAACAGTGCCTGTACTTGATCCCAACTAAGATATAATTACCCCTTATTGGGGGCAGAACAGCCCTATTGGGTTTATTTAATGGTTAAATGATTCCCTTTTCTCTGTAATAATAAAACAGTACCTGTACTTGATCCCAACTAAGATATAATTACCCCTTATTGGGGGCAGAACAGCCCTATTGGGTTTATTTAATGGTTAAATGATTCCCTTTTCTCTGTAATAATAAAACAGTACCTGTACTTGATCCCAACTAAGATATAATTACCCCTTATTGGGGGTAGAACAGCCCTATTGGGTTTATTTAATGGTTAAATGATTCCCTTTTCTCTGTAATAATAAAACAGTACCTGTACTTGATCCCAACTAAGATATAATTACCCCTTATTGGGGCAGAACAGCCCTATTGGGTTTATTTTGTGGTTAAATGATTCCCTTTTCTCTGTAATAATAAAACAGTACCTTGTAATTGATCCCAACTAAGATGTTATATTGATTTTTTAGCAGACTTAAAGTATGGAGATCCAAATTACCGAAAGACCCCTTATCCAGAATACCCTTGGTCCCGAGCATTCTGGATAACGGGTCCTATACCTGTATCGTAATATAACAGATAACAATAAACCCGTAAGTTATTCTGTATGACTGGAGTGACTTAGGTGACCGATTTGGGTACAGGAGTAAAGTATGCAATCAAATATTTGCAAAATGGCAAAAATTTGCAAAGTGCCTTGAAGTCAATAGGTGTTTTTTTCTGGTGACTTTTTCCATGTTGTGTGACCTTTGCACCTATTGGAGTCTATGGGTGTTTTTTAGCTGTGAAACCCAGCAACAATGTTTTGTTCATAACTATTTATAACAGCAAATGTATTTTACTTCCATAAAAGCTTTCCTATAGCCTGGTGAGCAGATGACAATGCAACTTAAGGTAGGGATCTAATCATTGAGATAATAAAATATTTATCCTCTATCATTGGGACTGGTGCACATATCTCTGCCATTTGTAAAGAGCATATAAGTATACAGTATGTAAAGAGGTTTCATCTTTTTAAATAACCCACTTCTCAAACAAGCGACACCATACACGGTATTACACCACATAGACATATTGCCACTGCCATTGGGAAAACAGGCTCAATTTTTATAAATGACCCCCCATAGTCTTCCATTGTTATCATTGTCATCTGTGTAATTACTCCCCCATTATAGATGCAAAACTTCAGTGTGTGCCAAGTGTGCAACTTTATACTTTGGATATACCGGGTCTCACTGGTAGGTTGGGAGTGGAAGACATGCCAAGGTCTATCCTTTAAAATGAATCATATATTAACCCTCTAGTATCAGTCTTTCTAGACTTTGGGGAAGATTCATCAGATTTTAGACATTTTTTGAAACCACAAATAAACTCATTTTCACGACAACCACAAATGTCTAGTCATTTATTAAAATATCCAAATTGAAAAGGCATGAATGAATTAATATACAGAATGAAAACGAAAAGAACCTGAAAACCACATATATACAGTATTTAGAAGGGTATTGTTTTAATCAATTTGCCCATACTAAAGATATTTTTTATAATGTCTTGAAGGAAGTTTCTATTACCTGATTATATGTTTTGACTGTAGTTAATTATGTCTAGTAATAACGGGTTGTTTAATCAAGATAAAGTAGCACTTAGGGATAAATATAAGGCCAAGAAGTCCTGCACTGGAAACAAGGATGGCAAATATCTCCACCGCTGCTAAATATTTGCCTGTGGTGCTCACATAGGCCAGGATGAAGGAGATCCATACACTGCAGAACAGCAACATGCTGAAGGTTATGTATTGTGCTTCATTAAATATGTCTGGTAATTTACGGGCAAGATAAGCAACAAAGAAACTCACAAAAGCCAACAAGGCAATGTAACCAACCATTATGTAGAATGCACTAGGTGATCCCTCATTGCACTGCAAAATGATCTTTCCTGTTGCAGAGTGAGTGTCATAGTCAGGGAATGGGGGAGAGATTATGAGCCAAAGTGCACAGATGAAAACCTCAGGAAGTGTACATAGTAGAAGAATGTATTTAGGGACCCGGGTACCAACATAGTTCCTGAGCCGGCTTCCAGGTCTAGTGGCATTGAAGGCAATAATAACAGTAATGGTTTTCCCCAAGATGGAAGAAATACAAATAGCAAAGATGATACCAAACACAACTTGTCTCAAGAAACAGGTGGCCTTTGTAGGCCTTCCAATAAATAGTAAGGAACAAAGAAAGGATAGCATGAGGGAAAGAAGAAGAATGTAACTGAGCTCCTGGTTATTGGCTTTCACAATGGGGCTCTTCTTGTGTTTTAAAAAGAGGAAAAAAACTGCAGCTGAGCAAATAGACAGAACTAGAGCAGTGGTGGTTAGAGCCACACCAAGAGGCTCCTTGTAAGAAAGGAAGTCAATGGTTCTCATGATGCATTTATCTCTCCTCTCATTGGACCATTGGTCTTCAGGACATTTTATACAATTTCCCATGTCTGAAAAACAGTAAAAAGTTAATATGACAGATCAACATAAAGATAACCATCATGAGGCCTTTACAGTTGTTATTGGTTTATCATGCCCAAAATATTCCTGTTAGCTATAGATTAGTCAACATGTTGCACATTATTTCCAATATCAAGATAAGCACAAATAATATTATGTATGGCTTAATCAACTGATTTTATCTGAATAAAAGCAACTTTTATAAATCATAAGGAACATTGGTAACACCAACTAAAGATTGATGATTAGAACGTTTTGTGGTATCTAGTGCCTATAAGTGTTAGGATACCAGGGGCCAATAAGTCACACAGAACCCTGGAACTTTTAAGGGTTTAGGGAAGACCAAGGAGGATATTGTGCTGGCAAACTAGAATACACTTTACTGAGGCTTAGATAGGCACATACCATAGAACAAGCTATCCATTCAAGTGTGCAGGGCATGCAGGAGATGAGAATTATTTATTCATCCACATACAGATGCAGCCAGCAAGTTTTCACATTTTTACATTTTGACTCACCATGTTCAGACACCCTTTTTGAGTGTTAAATCCTGATTCTAGATGGTGCTAGAGTGCAAAGACTTGCCATCAAAACACAATAAAAAATGCTATAGGCCCCACGTCACCTGGTGGTGAACTTCGGTATTTCTTCCCCTGTGTTAACTGGACTTAGCAACATGATAAAGCAACTTGGCTGCATCTGTATGTGATGACATTTGCTTATAGACCAAATGGATTAATACAACAAACAACAAATGTAGATCAGCATCATTTTCAGTTTTCTTGATTAGTTCCTTTTTTTTGTTTCAAGTTAAACAACATTTGAATTGTGAATGAAGCTACACATGACAAAATGTTCCCTAGTCGTCCATTGCAACTGCCATTGGTAATGCATTGTTCCTTGAGCCATACTTTTTAGTGTTCCAAAATGAGTCCTCTAGCTTTTATTTTACAGGCAACTGCTGGACTCCTTTAGAAACTTACCCCCACACACCCATAATCATCCATGGTGCTCCCTATAACATTTCTGGTGACAGCTTCCTATCCTATCAAATGTAAGGGTAAGAATATTTCTGCTAAAAGGTTCTAACATCTTTGGGCCAGTACAGGAAATCTATACATTTAAACAGGAGATTTGCAGTTATTTGATGTTTAATTAAGTGTTAAAACTTGAGAAAAATAATTAGGGAAAGAAGCAAAACTCACCCACTGGGATAAACCCATGTATATGTGATTTTTTTTAGGAACCTTAAGGAATTTGTTCCCAGAATCCTTTTGGTCTATTTGCATACGTATGAGGTGGTCTTCTTAACCCTTTTGGCTTGTTCGTGAATCCCCACTCCTGGAAATGCCTAAGCTGATCAGAAAACCCTGCACTACACTGATGAGCCCCAAGAAGGGCGAAACAGGTCTGTAGTTGGGAATCTGATCAGCTATTATTCTGGCTTTTGCTTCAAAAACCCAGTGGGTGAGCTTTAGCCTATAGGATAAACCCATGTAAATGGGATTTTTTTAGGAGCCTTAAGGAATTAGTTCCCAGAATCTCTTTGGAAAGAAGCAAAGAGTTGAGGAAACAAGGAGGAGATGCAAGAAGAACAGATATGTCTGTGTTGTGTGATAATGTCAAAGTTGTACAGTTCTACATTATACTATGACTAACAGGATAACCGTGTGATGAAGTCCCACAACTTATGATACAGTCTCTAGGGTTGTAGGCATTTGGTTTGTTGAGTTTCACCATGGGTTCTATGTTTGTTTTTTCCATGGGTCTTGCAAAGTAGAGTTTGTAGGGGGAATTGGTATTAATTTCCAATATTAGTTGAGAAATAGAAGGGAATTGTGTGCCCTTGTTTATTTTAACCTCATTCCTAGTCACCATTACCTACCTGGCAATGGGGATATTTCGCTTTCTGAGCATCGAACACATTGATAACAGCAAACTTGCTTTCCTTCCACAAATATTTTCCTGTAACCGGGGAGACAGCTGGCACTGCACCTTGAGACTGGGATCTAAGCATTTAAATAAGAAAACATGTTTAGATTTTATTTTCATTTTTTTCATCAAGGACGTATATAAAGTCGATTCTCTTTTAAAATACTACAACAAAATAGGACTACAGTATATGCTTGTGTATGTATTTCCATATCTTGTGACATTTCCATATCTTCATAACAAAGGGATGGTATATCTATTTATAAAAAAAAAACAATTAATATTTGTAAATTATAGAAGATTTGACTGTGATAAATATTGACTGTTTAACAAAGTACAGCTGAAGCAGTGTCCACTTTGCAAAACCTCTTATTTTAATCATTAATTCATATTTTTTTAAAAAGTAAGCTAGATCCTATATAAATGTATACAGTACCCCATTAAAATAAGTTGGCCAAAGAATGGCCTCTTTGTCAATGGTGAGTCCTGGAGACTGAGATGAATTGAAGGTCCCAACATGTCTTGTAGTCACTGTTTCATTTTGGAAAATGTTCCAGTTTATTATATCAAAATGCCCCAGAACCTCTCCTTTCTCATTAAAGAAAATGTCATCTCCATCATATGTCTTAAAATGGAGTTTTTGCAGGTAGTTCTTTAACTAAAATACAAAGGGGGGCCCATTAAAAATGACTCATAAGCCTATTCATGGAATAAAGACACCTATTGAACAAGGGATTATTCTAGAAACTATGAGAGAAGTGCAATTTCATACATGTGCCAAAAGGATTAATGCTAATCTTTGATGCCCTGTAGTTCCCTGCAGGATTCTGGGAATATGTCCAGTTCTTCCCTCCCAGTAAACTGCACCAGGGGAATTTTCAGAGCACTCAGATCCCATTTTTTATTGTTCTATTCTGAAATAACGCTGCTTTGCACCACTTTACACACTGGCTTTAGCGTCCTCTGAAATATTTTATTTTGATGAATTCAAGTAAACCTGTCCGTATTGAGCTTTATACATGTGCTGGCATCAAACCATGCATTGATTTATTACAGCACTAAACAATGAACAATGTAAACCATTTTAGGAGCCTCTAAATATTTTTATTTTAAATAAAATAACACATTTCAGTGTGTTATATATATGAAAATGTTCATAATAGACTTTATACCTGTGTTGGCTTCAGTGGATTTATTGTTTTATGAAAATGCAAGATGGTTCCACCACTGGTTTTATCAGTATACATGGCATGGAGTGCATGGGCCACAGCATATACAGCAATGTAAGTACTGTATGTTAGTCTAAAGTTACTTGTATCATATCCATTCATCTCATATTGCTTTAATGTATGATTGGCATTACATATACGGTAGGATCTGGATGATGGCTTAGGAAAGGCTTGTTCAGAGTGACAATCAAACACGTCTAACCAAACTGCAGCAGTAAATGGGTCTTTAGGAAACCTTGAAGGATCAGCCTTGTAAAGAAAGTCTTTTAGACCTGGAATGTTTCCTTTATGAAAGAGTACAGCAAGGGCTCCATTAAACTTATGACTCCCTACACCTGTAGCTGATGCCAAAGAAGATAGCATTAGCCACACCACCTTAGTATATGGAAAAACAGCACCACACATCAAGAGGGTAATTAATTTACTAATCAATATGACAACATAGACTTTTGACTTCTTTATGTTTTGCAAAGCAAAGTCAAAACTTCTGTAATTTTTTTCATCAATCTGTACAAGGAAAGCTACACAGATCCCATTCTTAATGATCTCATCCTTCATCTCTTCACTGGCTTTCTGGTGCGTCTCATCATCAGAGGATATCATCCCTACCCAGTTCCAATTAAAAGCCCTGATGAGCTGGATGATTACTTGGTACTGGGCAGTTTCACTTGGCACTGTTCGATAGAATAATGGAAAGCGGATTCTGTCACTGAATGCAGGATCCACAGCTCCGTAACTAACCTGGGTAACAATAATATATGCAATTTATTGGTAGTTTCAACACCTTCCTTACTGCCTACTAAATGTAAAAAATATTATCATATCCAGACATACAGATGATATAAATAGGAATGTTTTACAACATTCAAAAAAGATCTATAAATTACAATATTGGAGATGGAATAGAAGAGATCCAGCATAACCTAATCCTTGTCATTACAGCAAATACATGTAGGGTAAAGTGTCAGTACTTGATAAACATTATAAAACATGATGGTCCTCCAGGAACAATTGATTTGGTATAAAAAATTGCAAAGCTGTACTGCATTGCAGGAGGGAGGGGGGTTGTCAAAGCATTTTGTCAGCCAGACCCAAATTTAGTTTTACCCAAAGTTTATAAATGGTTTTGTACATATTGCTATTATTATTATTATTAACATTATAAGTGGGTTTCATACATTGGACATACAGAGTGACATATAAAGCAATCAATAAGAGGTGAAGAGAGCCCTGCCCAAAAGAGCTTACAATCTACAAATGGGTTGTAGCTTATGCAGCCCAAAATTTCAGTCTTAACATCTGAATGATGTGTGAAACTACCCCATTTTGCTTTGTTCAAAAATTTCCCAAAATATTTTATCATGCCAAATGCATTGGAGTCAATGGGAGTTTTTTCTCATATTTTTCCTTGTGCCAAATACATTGGAATCAAGCGGTGTCAAGGGGGGAGGGCCCTGCTCACAAGAGATTACATTCTAAAAGGGAGGGCTGAGACATAGGGGGAGATTTACCAAGACCCGAACGCTCAGAGCATTCACGCGAACGCTGCGAGCCGTGCGGCCATGCGAAAAATTTGGAAAGGCTCTGCCGCTGTTTACAATGGTTCGGTACGAAAATTCCATGACTTTCGGATCGCCAATACGATATTTTCGTAACTAATACAATTTTTTCCTAAGCATTTTCGTGATATTTGCGATCTTCAGAACTTTTTTTTTCCCATTCGGGATTCGAACTCGTGTTTTGATAAATCTGCCCCATAAGGTCAGGGTACTAACTGAGACTCAATTCTGTAAGGGGTTCCGACCATTAGTGTTTGGGATCAGTTAGCTTAAATGTGTTTTATTTAGTTTTATAGTGAGAACAGCAGTGGGTACTGACACCCCAGGCTCATTATATACTGTCAGATGCAGTCTGTATTTACAAAAAAGAAATATAAAAGAACAATTTGCTTTTTGAGGGGGAAAGAGTAAATAGAGGTCAAAAGGATATTACAGAAGCCAGGTTACAAAGAATTATTTCATTTCAGCTAGTGATTCAGCCTTTAGAACCTATACAGTATAGTACCTGTGGGAGTGGGGTGAAATCTGCAACAAATGTACAGAGTTAGTGAGGTTCTTAGGTAAAGTCTACAACCTGCACTCTGATCGGAGAAGCCACAAGAAGAAAGATCCAATCAGAGTGCAGCTGCTTGCAGGAATGCACAAACTTAATCAGATGTTAAAGTAGCAGCGCAGAGGAAGTCAAGTACAGACTAAGGTGGGTTTTTTTAATGTACTAAGCAGGTTCAGGATAACACTGAATGAAATGGTTTGTATGGCTGGGTAGCAAGGAGAAAGCCACTTCTCTCCCACAAAAATATTGCTGACCATCTACAGTTTGCTGAAGATCATGAAGACAAACAGGAGGGTACTGGAAGAATGTTTTGTTGATGGATGAAGCCAAAATAGAACTTTTTGGCTGAAATGAGTAAAGAAAAACACCACATTCCAGCATTAGAACCTCATCTGTGAAACATGGTGGTGGGAGTGTTCAGGTTTGGGCCTGCTTTACTGCATATGGGTCTGGACAGCCTACCCTCATTGATGGAACAATAAATTCTGAACTACAGCAGAGAATTCTAAAGGAAAATGCCAAGACATGGGTCTGTGACCTGAATCTCAAAAGACAGTGGGTCATGAATCAAGACAACGATCCTACACAAGTTGTTCTACCAAAGAATGGTTAAATAAGAATAAAGTGAATGTTCTGGAATGTCCAAGTCAAAGTCCTGACCTTATTCCAATTGAAATGTTGTCAAAAGACCTAAAGTGAGCAGTTCATGTGAGGAAACCCACCAACATCCAAGCGCTGAAGCTGTTCTGTATGGAGGAATGGGCTGAAATTCATCCGAGTTCACAACTTTCATGCACCACTCTATTTAAACAACTCAGAAGCTGGGGCATTGTAATGTTCTTGAAAATAAACAAAAGGCTTTAGAACTGAAGGCATAAGAAGAAGGTCCAGAATGTAAAACAACAATTTAATGACAATTTGTTATAGCAAGTGACAATTTTTTGTCCTGTGTGTCAAAAAATGAAGCATGCGTCAAAAAAACAACCTTTTTTCCCGAATTATTTCACCCATCTCTTATCAATGCCACAACCAATGGAAACATCCATAACCTTGTTTATTCAACATCAAATTATTAACAGTAAATATTTTTCATACATTAGAAAGTTTGTGTAAATTTTACAAATATCCCAATATGTCAGTGGTACTGAAACAATATCTTGAATGGAGAGTAAAATATGAATAATTTCTTAAGTCCTTCGCACCCATAAGAAATGGTAGAATTTTGGCTCCCCTTATTCAACAAAGAAATAAACACTGTGGATATTACCATCTACTAGTGATGAGCAAATGTTTTCGCCAGGCATGGATTCGCAGCGAATTTCCACATTTCCCCATTGGCGAATTGTTTTGCGAAACTTCTGTGAAAATTCGCTGTGGAAAAATTTGTTGTGTGGATTTTTTTTGTTGCGTGTCAAATTGGGCATGGCTGCGTTAAAATGGGCGTGGGTGCGTCAAAATGAAAAATAGCTGTGGCAACAAAAAAATAGATGCGGGCGACAAAAAAAAAATAGCCGCAGGCGACAAAAAAAAAAAATAGCCGCAGGCGACAAAAAAATACACGGGCAACCAAAAAATTGCGCGACAAATGCATTTGCAGATTCACATCATTACGGCTAGGTATCAAGCAGGTTAGGGGTAGCAAATTACCAGGAGACAGGACCAAGGAATCTTGAGCACAGAACTTTACTAGAAACACAAGGTACAGGAACACGGATTACCAAGAAGTCAGGAAAAAGGATTCAGAAACAACCCAGAAATGAAAAACATTAACAAAATGATCAAGCAGGGACCAAACAGGGGTGGGGACATTTAAAGGGAACAAAATGAACACCTGGCAAAAGGCAGGAGAATATGGCTACAAGAAACTCCCAGAAATAATAATGTTACAACAGGAACTCTCCTGTGCCTGAGAGGTACCTGCACTAGTGATGAGCGAATCTGTCCTGTTTCGCAAGAAAATTTGTGAAAAACATTTGTTTTTGTTTTTTAAAACATTTTTTTTTTTGGTCGCCTGCGTCTATTTTGTCGCCGGTGTCTTTTTCGGTCACTCACGTCCTTTTCTTTTGTCGGTCGTGTTTTTTTTCTTTATGCAATCTGTTTAGCCCTTTCCCTGCCAAGCATGTAGCTCCTACATGCTGGCATAAAAAGATGTTAAGTGCCAAGCACGAAGGAGCTACGTTTTCTTTATCTTGTGCTCATGCTCTGTGCTGCTTAATTTGAGTGCAGAGAACGAGCGTAAGGTAAAGAACCCCCTAGAGAACGAGCAGAGCGGGGTTACTAGTGGCCCCTGGGGCACGATCACCCAGGGGCCCCATGGGAAAAGCCTGACACATGGATTCTACATGTCAGGCTTTTGCTGCTCCCCCCCCTTCCTGAGCTCTCCCCTCACTTCCTGTGCCGCCAACACATTGGACCCGACTGCAGCTGCTGTGCCTGCTTCTCTCCTGTCTCCCTTCTGCGATCTTCAGCTTCTAGACCCCAGGTTAGTGCCAGATACACACACAAACAGACAATCACACACTTATTACACTAATACACACTTATTCTTACACTTATACAAACACACTTGTGGGGGGGGTTCACACATTCACAGCACTTACAGCACTTACAGCACTCACTCTTACTTGCACACACACACATGCACACAAAACAGATTTTGCCATGTATACACACACACTTACACACTTATGCAATTTTGTAATTTTTTTTTCATCACATCTTTTTTTCTTGCCTGAAAAAATGTTTTCTTGCCATTGCGGATAGCATATTCGCTAACCGCACTGTGCAATACCTTTTGTGTATTATTTTGGTGTTTTTCTTATAATTTCTGTGATTTTGGTGCATTTTAAGTCATTTTATTGCATTTTCAGTTATGCATAGTTGTTGTTCACTTGACTTTGTTTGAAAAACTAATTTGCCCAAGCCAAAATACTCAAACTGTGATTCTGACTGCAGATATCACTAGGAAAAAAAAACCCATTGATTTTAGGATTTTTTTTTACTTTAGCAGTTTTATTGCATTTCAGATTGTTCTTTGTTACTTGTCTTTGCACATGGACATTTTTTCTGCCGTATTTCAATTTGAGTGCCTCTATACACCACATAGTTTGGTAAATCTATGCATATAGGGCATCAAACTGTTCAGTAGACCCCTGGCGTTCATATTTAGAGTGTTTTATGTTGGTACGTTATGAAATGTGGGGTACATAATGGGGCAAAATGCAAGCTTTGTGATTATTTTCAGAAATGTTTTAAAACTGTTCTGTTTAGCATAGCTTTGTAGTTTGGTAGTTTGCAGTAGAAAGATGTATTTACCTATTTTTGTTTTGTCAGAATGTGTATTTTTGGAAAATATATGGTTTTCTAGGTAGAGTCTTCATACTGTTAGGGGGTCTTATGGCACATAACACACATACCGGGTACAAAAACTGCACGAGCCAGAGTGCCATTTGTGAAAATTCATATGCCCTATTTTTATTTGGGTGCCCCTGTACTCCACATAGTTTGGTAAATCTATGCATATAGGGCATCAAACTGTTTAGTAGACCCCTGGAGTTCATATTTAGAGTGTTTTATGTTGATAAGTTACAAATTGTGGGGGTACATAATGAGGTAAAATGCAAGCTTTGTGACGACTTTCAGAAATGTCATAAAAAATATTCTGTTTAGCATAGCTTTGTAGTTTGGTAGTTTGCAGTAGAAAGATGTATTTACCCATTTTTGTTTTGTCAGAATGTGTACTTTTGGAAAATGTATGGTTTTCTAGGGTCTCCATACTGTTAGGAGGTCTTATGGCACATAATACACATACCGGGTGCAAAAATTGCACAAGCCAGAGCGTCATATGTGAAAATTCATATGCACTATTTTTATTTGAGTGCCCCTGTACACCACATAGTTTGTTGAATCTATGCAGATTGGGCATCAAACTGTTCAGTAGACCTCTGGTGTTCCTATTTGGGGTGATTTGCCTATGTATGCAAGAAACTGTATGAGATAAATGCGGTAAATTGCAACATTTTTAGGTGATTTACTGAAATGTCATTGAAACCACTAACTTTAGGAAAGCTTTGCGGTTACCCTACATTTCTGCAGTTTCTATCCCACATAAAACTGCCATGTGGTTATGAATTAGGTAAAGGTAAGCCATGAAATTAGCGTACACAAGGTATATTTTGGGGTCTCTAAGTGCCATGTGCTTTGATACAGTGGGCATCAAACTGTTCAGTAGACCTCTGGGGTTCATATTTAGGGTGTTTTATCTTGATACCTAATGACCTATAGAAAATAAGATGCTGCATATTGGAAGTTTTGAGGTGATTTTTGGAGATGTCATAAAAATCGGCAAACTTGGGAAACCTTTGCGGCTTGGTACTTTGGAGTAGAAAGACATGGGTACCCATTTTAGATTTCGGGAAATGTGTTCTTTCCAAAAATATATGACTTTCTTTGGTGAGTGTACTTTTTACTAGCTTTATCCTGCATAAAATGATGTAAATGTGTTGATTTTGCAGAGGCTGAAATGACAGATCATATGGGGATATGTTCATATTGGGGCCCCTACATGCCACATACTTAGGTAAACCTATACATATTGGGCATCAAACTGTTCACTGGACCCCTGGCGTTAAAATTCAGGGTGTTTTACCTTGGTACCTAATGATAAATGGGAGATAAGATGCTGCAAACTGGAAACTTTTAGAGGATTTTTAGAAATATTATCAAAATTGCCAACTTTAGGAAAGCTTTGCGGCTTGCTAGTTTGGAGTAGAAAGACATGGTTACCTATTTTAGATTTAGGGGAATGTGTACTTTCCAAAAATATATGGCTTTCTGGGGTGAGCATACTTTTTTCTAGCTTTATCCCACACAAAATGATGTAAATGTGTTGATTTTGCAGAAGCTGAAATGACAGCTCATATGGGGGTATGTTCACATTGGGGCCCCTACATGCCACATACTTAGGTAAACCTATACATATTGGGCATCAAACTGTTCAGTGGAGCCTTGGCGTTCATATTTAGAGTGTTTTCTCTTGGTACCTAATGATATGTGGGAGATAAGATACTATAGACTGGAAGCTTTGAAGTGACTTTTAAGAAATTTCACAAAATCTGATAAAAACCAATAACTTTAGGAAAGCATTGCAACTTGATAGTTTGGAATAGACAGGCAGTTCTACCTATTCTGTTCTTTCTAAAAATGTAACATGGATAGACCTTCTGCTGGGAATTTTTGGCCTTGAAATCTAAAGTATGCAGATTTCTGAAGCAGTGCTTTGGGAATTTGGTAGTGTACTGTTGGGAGTTTTTGACCTATACAAGTGAGAAATCTCCATAAAACTATATACATTTGGTATTGGCACGTTCAGGAGACATGGGACTTTCCAAATCAGTTGTATATCATGCATAAAATAATTTTTGTTTGTGGTGTATGTGTTTATATTATGGAAAATATTATTTTTTTTCATTTTTTAAACATTTAGAAACCTATATCTTGTTACAAAATTGGAATTACACAAAAACTCCACTATATTTTGAAAGCTTAGGTTGTCCTGAAAAAAATGATATATAGTTTCCTGGGACTAAAGTCCCCCTGAGGAAAGGCCCCTAAAGTGAAAGCAAAATGTTCAAAAACTGTCTGGCAGTAGAAGTTCCACCTTGTCCAAAATGTCTGGCAGTGAAAGGGTTAATGTGTTCCTTACTGTGTATTAACTGTAATTTCATTTGAGAAGGCCCAATATTATGTTGCATTTTTATACTAAATTGATACATTAGTGTTTAATAACATTAGTGTTTAATTAGTGTTTAATAATGATTCTGTTGATGGTAAAGACGGCTAATCTATTGTTTTAGCAATGTGCAGGACTATGAAGCACTCCAAACCTTAGCAGCTATGTTCATGTTTCGCGGTAACACCAATTTAATTTTAGTGTAAATTATATCTTTCCAACCTCAAACACCTATGTATACAATAGCACAATATTCTTAGGAATTCTGGGAGATAATGTTGTAGGATTTAATGTGATAAACCTGGAAATACGGGTGTTTTCAGGTACTTTTTCTTTTATCCTTTTACAGATAGGTATGAATTAATATATCTACCCAGAAGCAGAAAGCCATACGGTTATTTAGATTATTTACATTCCATACCTGGGCAAACCCATAGATGCTAGTGATCTGATACATGACATTAGATACAGAAGACAGTAGGTGCCCTATGAATGCACTGGGAATCCTGTTCTGGGTGCACTTGTAGTTAGGCACATAATCACTGCTCCCTGTCAGCATACTAAATGTACTGCTAGTGGCTTTTCTCTCATTGGCCCAGGAATCATGGATATGGAATCCCAAGGTCACATTAGGCAGAATGTTCTGGTTGCTGTTGATTTCCTCAATGGCAAAAATGGCAGCCAGAAAGTGACGATATTGCTGGAGGGAGGAACTGGAACAAGAAAAAGCAAAAATCAAATGAAAAAAATTTCATTATTATAAAATATTTCAATTTTTCCTACCTTTAATATTTAGAAGAAGATGTATTTTTTTTTCTTTATGTTTTTGTTAAAAATGTAAAAGCTTGCCCCAATTATTTGCACCAATACACCTGAACTAGACCCATAATGAATCTGGCCTTAGTATGTGATGTTTGTTATGTGTGCAGCTGCTACAGCAAGTTTCATGGTAGTTACACTGAGCTGTGTAAATATGAATGTGGGAATAAAGTGAGAAAGTGGTGCTTTCTCCCAGTTGGAGGACTTTGAGGCTTCCAAGGGAATTCAGCTAATAGCAACATCTGTAGTGACTATAAAAATTTCCATTAACTTTAAAGTCTGTATACGTTTATATTATTACTTGTAAATCAAATTACACTATAACACATCAATTACTTTACCCCTTTTTTGACTTATTAAGTACAACACAAATAAGTGGTGGTAAATGGAACATTTTCTAATTGGGCCAGTGTGGTTAGTGGGTACCGCAGGGGTCAGTCCTTGGTCCTTTGCTTTTTAACTTGTTTATTAATGACCTGGAGGGGGGCATAGACAGTACTGTTTCTATTTTTGCTGATGATACTAAATTGTGCAAAACTATAAGTTCCATGCAGGATGCTGCCACTTTGCAGAGCGATTTGACAAAATTAGATAACTGGGCAGCAAACTGGAAAATGAGGTTCAATGTTGATAAGAGCAAAGTTATGCATTTTGGTAGAAATAATATAAATGCAAACTATCTACTGAATGGTAGTGTGTTGGGGGTTTCCTTAATGGAGAAGGATCTAGGGGTTTATGTAGATAACAAGTTGTCTAATTCCAGGCAGTGTCATTCTGTGGCTACTAAAGCAAATAAAGTGCTGTCTTGTATAAAAAAGGGCATTGACTCAAGGGATGAGAACATAATTTTGCCCCTTTATAGGTCCCTGGTAAGGCCTCACCTTGAGTATGCAGTGCAGTTTTGGGCTCCAGTCCTTAAGAAGGATATTAATGAGCTGGAGAGAGTGCAGAGACTGCAACTAAACTGGTTAAGGGGATAAGGATAATTAATCCTTATTGGAGGCAAAACAATCCTATTGGGTTTAATTACTGTTTAAATAATGTTTTTAGCAGACTTAAGTTATGGAGATCCAAATTACGGAAAGACCCCTTATCCGGAAAACCCCAGGTCCTGAGAACTCTGGATAATGGGTCCCATACCTGTACTATAGATACTGGGTATCACATTTATGTAACCCATTTATTATGCCATATCTATTACCTTTAAATACATTTCGGAGAAGGGCAAATTTTGAGTTAATTTTCAGAAATAAAAAATACACATTTTAGTAATGATTTCTCATTGGATGTTTGGGGTGGAAAGATATTTGTACCCATTTTGAATCTGTTGCGACGTTGATGATTTTCAGGGGCCACTTTTAATATATCGGAAGGTGTACTTTCCCCCAAAAGATATGGTTTTCTGCTGCCAGTATTCTTTTAGGGGCATTTTTGCCTTGCGATCTAAAGTATGAAATGAAATGGGGCTTTCTAAATGAACTGAATTCTCACACATAATACAGGTTTCTGTTATATGTCCCTATATTATGGAAAATGTAATCCTATATATTGTTCAAGAAGAAATAAAATGTTAAGTTTGTCTAACACAGAAAGTTGCAACCAATCATACAAACTGCATCAGAGCTTTGAATAACTCCATGTGGCATGTAGAAGTCGGCACTGATGGGGATTCTTGGCCTAAATACTGCATGGGGATATGTATGGTATACCTAAACCTAACTATGTGTTATGAATCCTAACCATTTCTGTTATTGGTGCTTTGGCACTGTTATTGTTAAATAGATTAATAGCCATATGATGTGGGCAGTGGATTGACACAGACGGACTGGAACCAGGGAGCACTGTGCAGGTATAGAACTGGCTGGTAGAGGCCCATGGGCTGTATTGCTGAGGACCCGTTATCCAGAATGCTTGGGACCAAGGGTATTTCGGATAAGGGGTCTGTAATTTGCATCTCCATAACCTTACTAAATGCACTGATGAAACTGTCATTTTATGTAAGTGCAATACAGGTATTGGACCCATTATCCAGAATGCTTGGGACCAAGGGTATTCCGGATAAGGGGTCTTTCCGTAATTTGGATCTCCATAACTTAAGTTTACAAAAAAAATCAATACAACATTAATTAAACCCAATAGGATTGTTTTGCATCCAATAAGGATTATTTATATCAAAGTTGGGATCAAGTACAGGTACTGTTTTATTATTACAGAGAAAAGGGAATCATTTAACCATTAAATAAACCCAATAGGGCTGTTCTGCCCCCAATAAGGGGTAATTATATCTTAGTTGGGATCAAGTACAGGTACTGTTTTATTATTACAGAGAAAAGGGAATCATTTAACCATTAAATAAACCCAATAGGGCTGTTCTGCCCCCAATAAGGGGTAATTATATCTTAGTTGGGATCAATTACAAGGTACTGTTTTATTATTACAGAGAAAAAGGAAATCAGTTTTAAAATTCTGAATTGTTTGATTAAAATGTCTAGTCTATGGGAGACGGGCTTTCTGTAATTCAGAGCTTTCTGGATAATGGGTTTCTGGATAAGGGATCCTATACCTGTACTTTTTAAAGCTTTTAATTAAAAAAATGAGTTACAATATGGGTGCTTTCCCTGCTTCTTAATATGTTTACAGAGACAACGGTAAGTCTGATGAGAAATTGATATGTGGTTTTAAAAGTCTGTTTCTAGTTAGTTGCCTCACACTGGGGAAAGGGGAGTTGGCACAGGTTATTAAAGGGAGTGACGGCACAACTACACAGACTGATAAGGCACACGTGGGGTTCTCTGGCACATACACATTCATTATTAACACAAGGGTGTTGTTTCTCACATAACTTTATTGCACTAGATTGTTTCCATTTCTATTCTGTGCCTTGGGTGCTGATCTGTATTGTATTGTAATTAAAGATCCAGACTGAGAAACAGTGAATTTTCAATTTTCACCCACATACTCTTACAACTGAATCCCCATTTCTATAAGGAGGTAATACTACTATATGATATTTACAGATTTACTGATTGTTGTGGAAATATGTGGGCCGGAAACTCCAATTCTACATTATATAACAATGTACCAGAAACTGGTGGTACTCACCCCAACAAGGAAAGAAATTCTTTGTTAGGCTGTTTTGTAAAGGTTTCCCGCTTTGTGTTTCCCATAGAAAATATATCTAGGAGGATCCCAAGCATGATGTCCCCCTCCTGCAGGTAGCCTTCCGCAGATTCCACATTTAGTGAGCAGGCAGGGGAGTTGGGATTCTTCATAGAACTGCAATATAATGCTGCCAGCATCCAAGTAACAGCAGGCCAAGCTATAGCTTTCATTACTGTATTCCGTATATCCATTGTACTCATCATTGGCCACTGAATGTTCAGTAAGTGTTCATCATTCTACCTATAGAAAGACATTAAGGATATGGCATACTTGAAAAAGGTTTAAGATTTGTTACTAGTGATGAGCAAATGCTTTCGCAAGGCAGCAAAATTCTGCAATTTTTTCGTCAAAACTGTAGTAAAAATGTGGCGTAAAATTGTTGCACATAAATTCTGTTTTGCAGATTTTTTTATCGAAGCTAAACAGGACAGATCTGCTCATCACTGTTTGTTATATTTTAGAAAGTAATGCAGCGTCAAATTTGATCCAAACTTTATTACAGGAGCAAATGCTATTTCCTGACTTGTACTGACACTTTCCTTTGTAAGAGTAGAAAATGGTCAGTACCCGCAGCACTCAGTACCCGGCGCTCAGACTTGCACTGCCCCATACCCACAGAGCAGCCATAAACACTTTGAAGAGAGCCAGAGGCAGAGAAACTCTGAGCTGTACTCTGGGGAATAAAGTTTATATTTGTGCTTAAAAATATGTCATGGTTACTGATATGGAAAGCATTATTGCTCCTTTAGTGACTGCATAATAAAGTGCATTAATAATCTTATTTTTCCTTAATTTAATAAAGCAGCAGTTCTGCCAGTCCTGTTACAGCCTAAATTCTAGCTATAATTGTAGCATTTGTTTTTTTAAATGTTTTTAGTATTTGTCACAGCTCACATATTATATGTACACTTGTCTTGATCATTCACACATACTTGCAAGTCATTTTGGAACAAGTGCCGAAGTTGTTACCTTGTATGCATATATTAGGGTTTTTATGTGGTTTTATTAAAAACTTCACAAAAGAGAATTAACAGAACTCAGACCGACATGCCGGCCAATAATTACAAGTTACAACTAAAATTCACCCCCCCAGTCCACTGGCCAAACGTCCCGATGAAGATCCTGACATATGGACAAAAGCAGTCTCAGTCCTGGGAAGAGTCTATGCTTTTGCCGTGGATTTCCGGAAGAGGACGATGGAAAATCCAAACTATTTACATCCTGTTGCTCCCGGGGGTCTGAAGGAGCAAGATCCAACATAGTGAGCTTGGCAGGTCCAGAAAGCTCCAAGTCCCATGTAAGAACCCAGTCTAATAACAATGTGACAACTCCCAGAAAACCTGGGAGAAGCATATTGTTACCTGAACTATGGCCCCATGGGGATCCCAGTTGAGAGCACAAATAACCAGTAAGCCAGGCAGCAGCTAACAGGGTAAGGGCGGCTAATGTGTGCCCTGGTATCATGGCACTGGGACACGCAGCTTGGCCGACTCACTAACCATTGCCCTCACCATGAGTGGGGACATAGGGCACTAAAGGCACAAACATATATACTGGAAAGCTTAGGGAGAGTTGTGTTTCCTATCACATCTGGATCCCCTTCAACGGGGGTCACTCTCTCCTCTAGGGCTCCAATCTTCCTTGGGGCGACATATCCCCATCCCCACAAAACTTACAAATTTCTAGACATCATAGATACACACACTATACATTTTTATACAGATAAAGCAATTTAATTTTTTAAAATAAAACACCAATGTTGCATTCAGTATGGCTAGCTTTCTTTGAATATTGTAAGATTTGACTATATATAATAATAATATATTATTAATAATACTAATCACCCCTCTTACTAGGGTTCCGGTTCTTTTGAGAAGCAGACAAATAACCCACACCAATAAGTGTATATTAAAATGAATATATTGAGTAGCAAATCAATGGACGGTTACAATGAAAAGATTAGTTAACAAAACACAATATTTATACATTATTTACATTTACAGATTATTGACAAAATCTACATTATAGCTACCGATAAACAAAGAACATGGTGGTCTCGTTTCTTTTCTCTAGCCATGGCCTCTTCTCTCTGGTCTGTCTCACATCCTGCCCGGTCACTTCTGATCCAGTTCCCAGGTGCTCCTTCCAGGTTCTTCCCCCAGGATGCTCCCCCGGTTCTCCCTTGACCACCGTCCAGCCCACATTTATGCACCTTTCAGCCACTGCCCCCCACATACCAACTGATCAGATGGGGGTTGATAAAAACCACACCCTGCCCCTTGTTCAGTAACTGTTGAGTTTTATGGCTTCTCGGAGACGTACTGTCCCACCATCCACAGAAAAACCCTTTGATATGGAGATTTACTTGAACAACTGGTTTATAGTAATCAGTTTAGTAATCAGTAGAGCTCCCCCCATACTCAGTGTATAACACAATAGAGCCACAAACACACATATATATATATTTATATATATCACAAATAATGGCACCCAAATACACGATTTCTTACAATATGATCTGATTAGATGTGTGAAATAGATGGTAAAAACTAATAAAATAACCCCCTGTCACATATAGCTAATTGTCTTTTTATTTAAAAGTTATGTTTAATAAATATAACCATTTCTCATATTTTTTATTTCAGTATTTCTACAATGCTATAGTACAATAGTGATCAGGCAAGGAATGGGTTACTGGGGACACACAGACTGGTGACTGGGCAGTGAATCGGTTACTGTAGAAGCCTGGCTCCTCTACTGCTTTCCCTTCTTTTACTGCCTGCAGCCCCATCCCTTCTCCCCTCCATCTCCCTCTGGGTTACTGAAGCCCGGCTGCAGCTGAGTGACCCAGACAGCACTCGGTCTAAGTCAAGCACAGGGAGAAATAAAGTCCCTGTCAAGTGTCACACATGTCCCCAGCACTTGCCCACGCCAACACAACATGTGTGTACTGACTCCAGTTATTGTGTACAGACTCCAGTTATTGTGTACTGACTCCAGTTATTGTGTACTGACTCCAGTTATTGTGTACTGACTCCAGTTATTGTGTACAGACTCCAGTTATTGTGTACTGACTCCAGTTATTGTGTACAGACTCCAGTTATTGTGTACTGACTCCAGTTATTGTGTACTGACTCCAGTTATTGTGTACTGACTCCAGTTACTGTGTACTGACTCCAGTTATTGTGTACAGACTCCAGTTATTGTGTACTGACTCCAGTTACTGTATACTGACTCCAGTTATTGTGTACTGACTCCAGTTATTGTGTACTGACTCCAGTTATTGTGTACTGACTCCAGTTATTGTGTACTGACTCCAGTTATTGTGTACTGACTCCAGTTATTGTGTACAGACTCCAGTTATTGTGTACTGACTCCAGTTATTGTGTACAGACTCCAGTTATTGTGTACTGACTCCAGTTATTGTGTACTGACTCCAGTTATTGTGTACAGACTCCAGTTATTGTGTACTGACTCCAGTTATTGTGTACTGACTCCAGTTATTGTGTACAGACTCCAGTTATTGTGTACTGACTCCAGTTATTGTGTACAGACTCCAGTTATTGTGTACAGACTCCAGTTATTGTGTACTGACTCCAGTTATTGTGTACTGACTCCAGTTATTGTGTACTGACTCCAGTTATTGTGTACTGACTCCAGTTATTGTGTACAGACTCCAGTTATTGTGTACTGACTCCAGTTATTGTGTACTGACTCCAGTTATTGTGTACTGACTCCAGTTATTGTGTACAGACTCCAGTTATTGTGTACTGACTCCAGTTACTGTGTACTGACTCCAGTTACTGTGTACTGACTCCAGTTATTGTGTACTGACTCCAGTTATTGTGTACTGACTCCAGTTACTGTGTACTGACTCCAGTTATTGTGTACTGACTCCAGTTATTGTGTACTGACTCCAGTTATTGTGTACTGACTCCAGTTACTGTGTACTGACTCCAGTTATTGTGTACTGACTCCAGTTATTGTGTACTGACTCCAGTTATTGTGTACAGACTCCAGTTATTGTGTACTGACTCCAGTTATTGTGTACAGACTCCAGTTATTGTGTACAGACTCCAGTTATTGTGTACTGACTCCAGTTATTGTGTACTGACTCCAGTTATTGTGTACTGACTCCAGTTATTGTGTACTGACTCCAGTTATTGTGTACTGACTCCAGTTATTGTGTACTGACTCCAGTTATTGTGTACTGACTCCAGTTATTGTGTACAGACTCCAGTTATTGTGTACAGACTCCAGTTATTGTGTACTGACTCCAGTTATTGTGTACAGACTCCAGTTATTGTGTACTGACTCCAGTTATTGTGTACTGACTCCAGTTATTGTGTACTGACTCCAGTTATTGTGTACAGACTTCAGTTATTGTGTACTGACTCCAGTTATTGTGTACTGACTCCAGTTATTGTGTACTGACTCCAGTTACTGTGTACTGACTCCAGTTATTGTGTACAGACTCCAGTTATTGTGTACTGACTCCAGTTACTGTGTACAGACTCCAGTTATTGTGTACTGACTCCAGTTACTGTGTACAGACTCCAGTTATTGTGTACTGACTCCAGTTATTGTGTACAGACTCCAGTTATTGTGTACTGACTCCAGTTACTGTGTACTGACTGAGTTTAGTAGGATCTCTTGGTGTCACAGTGCAGAACCCACAGAGTTGGTTTGTGTGCATGTTGGAAACTCCAAAAGCTTCTCCGAACCTTCAGTGTAACCTGTTTTTACTTCATTAAACTCAATGGAGTGTGCAAATATTCACCAAAGACACAATAAAGCATTTGTCATCACAGCATGTTGCATCACTTTGCTTCCGTTTTGGTGTTTTGATATAATGAGCCCCCTCTTTCAAAACTGTATGTGTCACAGACCACAGCATTGATTGTACAATGTATAAGCTGACAGTTTCTTAGGGAAGAGAAACTTGGCAGCCCAGGACTGAATTTCAACACAAAAAATTTTCTATTAGAAAAGGAAACACACAGCCTGGGATTATCAGCGAATAGGTCTACTTTAAACATAGTAGAAATAAAATGGAATTGTTATTTAACTTGTGACATTAGTCATGTACACATATTTAATTACCAATGAGAAAAATAAACTGGCACTGTTATAAAAGACTCAAACCTCTGTATATGATTCTAGGCCCGAGATTCCAAAACAGTAGGGACAAAAATACTGAAAAAAAACCAGTTTATATAACATTCAGGATGTAGGTTGAAGGTTAGGCTGAAGGCTGATTCACTGTTCTGGATACTCTTGGAATACTACAGCAGGGTTGCATGTACCAGGAACCCCAGTTTTACAAATGTCACAGTACATTTTCCCATTCTAGAAATATCTGTTCAAGCAAAACTCAAAATGAAAAAAAATATGTCAAACGTACAGCCTTGTACTTACAGCTCAGTGAGAAACACCAATAATATTAATCAATTCAAACCATGAACTTATTTTTCATTTTTGTTGCATTTTTTTCCCATACAGCAGCATGTACCAGTATGTTTAAATGAAGAAATTCACTTCTTGCTAATCAGTAATTAAAGCTCCATGGCACAGTGTGTGATTTCAAGTCAGGTAAATGTCTTCTTAATAAAATACACAGTGTACTCATTTATATAGTCTGGGAAAGTCTCTGAAAATAACCTCTTATTTGAATTGTTAATTTAATATATTTTATTCTGAAATTCCCCAGGAATAAGACGTGTTGGTTATGGGGATTGGGAAGTAAATATCTGTTGCTAATTCTGAAGATACTGTAGTTGTAACTTTGAAAAGTTTGGAGGCTTTAAAATGTAAGAGTAACTTTTAACCTGGAATAATATGGCAGATTTCGGTTCTTTATTGAGAAAAAAATAGGCTCACCATTATTGTTGTCATAATTTCCTTTTTCCTGTCATTCTGCATGGCAGGGGGCACTAATCTTCCCTACCCCCTTGTCTCATCTCTTTACTTCCTGTCGTCTCATCGGACCGTTTCTGTTGTTCCGGTGGGGATCTCTCACTCTTTGCCCCACTGAAGCTGTCAGTTCAAGTCAATAGCTGGTAGGGCCCTGGGATAAGTTGTGTGTGCGGTAAGACATCATTAAGGGCAGTTCACGCGCATAGTTCAAAAACCGAAGCTGACTGTGTGGCTGGTGCTTAGAGCTATGCAGAACTTGTCCTGCACTTTGATGAGCCATGGTGTGTTTGGAGAGCCTGGCTGTGTATATTATCTGATTCACTTTATATTGTTGCAGTGGCTATGAGTTCCAGAAGCCACAGATCCCGCTCTTCTTCTGAGGGGTAAGTTACAGAGAGAGATTACTGCTGTTACTCTGGTGAGTATGTGGTGGTGACTGGATGCATTACTTTAGCAGATCATCAGGGAGACACAGAGAGAGTCATCACTCCAGGAAGGCCGTGGAATTAGAATGTTCCATCTGTGATAATCCAGCAATGCACAACAATAAAGTATGCCAAATATGCTGGGAGGCCATGTCCGGCAAAAAAATGGATGATCAATGTCCTCTATGAAGGATTGAGTCAGTGAAGGACTTAGTGGGCACTGTGACTAAAAGTGTTCTCCAGAAAGTCTCTTCGTCTGCAACAGGAGGATCATACATAAAGTCACGAGGTGAAGAGGCGTTGCAACCCCAGCAGGCAGCATCTATACATAATCAGTCTTATAGTTCTGACCAAGAGGAAGAGCTTATCATTCTGAAAGAAGAGAATACTTTTAATACTGACATGGTGGAACCATTCATTAAGGGTATGCGTAAAGTATTGGATCTGGAGGATCCTGAACAAGACGCGAAACAAGATAAAATGTTTAAGTTGTCCTCTAAAAAAGCTTTAGTTTTTCCAGTGCATGAGGTGCTGAGAAATTTGATTAAGGATGGATGGAATGTTCCGGATCAGAAATTCTTTGTCTCTAAGCAAGAATGTATCCATACGCGGAAAGTGATGTTAGGCAATCACTTTCTTCGCACGTAAGACCACGCTGCCAGTGGATGAGGGCGTTTCTCTTAAAGATCCTGCGAAAAGGAGACAGGATACAGTACTTAAAAAGCTTATTCAGTTTCTGGTCTACTGTGTAAACATTCGATTGGAGTAAAATATGTGGCTAAAGCAGCTAAAGCAGATATGGTTACTCCTTTTGGAGGAGTCATTTGTAGAATCAAGGCAAGAAGGACTCCAAGCAGGATAAACCCAAATCCTTCTGATGGTGTCAGAGCCCAGCAGCCACCAGTAAGGGCAAGATTTCTCCAGTTTCAAGTTGTTTGGGCAATTTCCACATTGGACAAGTGGGTGTTGGATGTAATCACTCAAGGCTATCACTTGGAATTCTTGAAGAAAACATGCAAGGATGTTTTTCAAGTATCAAGTTGGCCAAGAACTTTAGAGCCACAGTTCACAATAGCAAATCTCATATCAGACCTCTTACTAAAGTCATTTCAGCAGTGCCGACAAGTCAAAGAAGACAAGGAATTTACTGTCCTTTATTCCTCCGAAGGAAGATGTCAGGGGAATTTCTAGCTATCCTGGATCTCAGGTATTTAAACACCTTAATAAAGGGGAAGTCCTCCAAGATGGAGACTTTGAAGGTCATTGCCCAAAACTTTCATCGGGACAATTGGTCGATAAAGATTGACCTTCAAGATGTGTATCTTCATGTTCCGATTGGTGTGGCTCACCAAAAATTCCTCAGATTTGCAGTGCAAGAGAATCATTATCAATACCAGCCACTTTTGTTTGGATTGGCAACTTCTCCGAGAACATTTTCAAAGGTATGGCCCCTGTGATAGCCCTGCTACACCTTCAGGGGGTGCAAATCTTCAGTTATCTGGATGATCTGTTATTGAAAGCTGCAAGTATACAGGAGATGAACCATCATCTCCAACTCACCTTAGCAGTGTTGGCGGAGAACGGGTGGTTAATAAATTACCAGAAGTCTCAGTTAGTGCCTTCTCAGCAAATGGTCTTTCTGGTAATCCAGACAGACTTTTGTCGAATGAAATCTTTTCTTCCACAAAACAGTGGAGGATATTGTCCGCCTGTTTGCTAACAAAAACTATGGACGTTGGTGGTAAAAAAGGATGCGGTCAGGTGGTTGATGGTTCTCCTTTGCCCATTGCATTTCAAGTTTCTTCAGCAATGGAGAAGGGAAAAACAGGATCAGATTATTATCCTGTCAAACCAAGTGTTGAACAGTCTGGCCTGATGATTGAACCTGAGAACCTGAGAAATCTGGTACAAGGCAGACCAATCAAGAGTCCTTTGTGGGAGCTGGTAACCTATTCAGGGACTGTGGCCTCCAGAGGTGGTAACATGGTCATCCAATTTCAGGCAGTTCTGAAGGTAGTTCAGAAGAATCTCCATCCAGAGGAGTGGGAGCTGTCTCAACAAATGTTCCAGTTTCTGGTGAACCTTTGGGGGTGTCCCAAATAGATCTAATGGCTACAGCCAGGAACAGGAAAGTCAAGGTCTTCTGTTCACGATTCCAGAAAAACAGGCACTGTTTTGGGATGCATTCAGTCAGGAGTGGAGCTTCTACCCCGCTTATCCCCAGAGTGCTAGAGAAAATTCGGACAGACTGGGATACAATCATAACAGTGTTACCATGGTGGCTGAGCAGGCCACCTTTGGGGGTGTCCCCAAATAGATCTAATGGCTACAGCCAGGTACAGGAAAGCCAAGGTCTTCTGTTCACAATTCCTAGTTTTGGGATGTGTTCAGTCAGGAGTGGAGCTTTGACCTGGCTTACATTTTCCCTCCTTTCCCGCTTATCCCCAAAGTGATGGAGAAAATCCAGACAGACTGGGCTACACTCATAGTAGTGTTACCATGGTGGCCAAGGGGGCCTTGGTTTAATCAGCTGTTTTTGATGGTGGAAGCCCAGTCAGACTACCATATTGTCAAAAAATGCTGATGCAAGGCTTTGCTGATGCAGATGGGCTTTGACAGGGTGGCTTTTAAGTAGCAAGAACTGAAAAAACTAGTCCTTGTTGATTCTTCTGTCTGTACGCTGCTGGCATCTAGGAAGCCGTCGACTGAACGTACTTATCATAAAGTTTGGGAGAAGTTAAGAGAATGGTGCTCACAGTCTGGAGTGTCCTTCTCTTCACTCTCAGAGTCAGCAGTGGTTAATTTCCTTCAGTCAGGCTTATAGAAGGACCTGAATGTACAACTGTCAACTCTGTCAGCACTGACTAAAGTTAAATGGGCCGACCATCCATTTCCTTGGAATTACTTTCAGATAAGACAGCTTCTCTCATTATGGTGACATCAACAAGAAGAGGGGTTGATATTCAAGCACTATTGAGGAGTGATCCATATTTGAAGATATTGCAGGACAAGGTGGTACTGAGACTATGAGAAATACCTTCTGAAAGTGGTATCTCCTTTTCATGCTAATAGAGAAGTGTTTTTTCCCAATCCTTCTAATGAAAAGGAAAAGAAATGGCACAACCTAGACCTGATGAGGTGTATCTCAATATACTTGAACAGGACTGAGAAATTCAAGAAGTGTGATAATCTTCTGTTAATCTTCAAAGGATCAGCTATTGGCAATCATGCCTCGAAGCGCACTATTGCAGGGTGGATTACTAGCTGCATCAAGAGAGTGTAACAAAATGTGCCTTACCGGCACGGCGGGGACGCCCGCTGCGCCGCCATCAGCGGGGACGCCAGCCGCGCCGTCCTCTTCATAGTGGGCGCGCGCAAGCTCCCGCATTTAAAGGCGCATGCGCGCTGGCGTGATGACGCCAGCGCGCAATGGCGCGATGACGCCAGCGCGCAATGGCGCGAATTTCAAAATATTTAAAGGGACTTTGCTTACATTTTGTTGCCCGTGATAGGATTTGTTTCCTGGTGCCTTCCTGAGCCTTGCTCCTGTATTTCCTGTATTTCCTGTATTTCCTGCTTGTGTTTTCCTGTTTTTGACCCGGCCTGCTCCTGACTATTCTGATATCCGTAATCTGACCCCGGCTTGTACTTTGACTCTGATTTTGCCTCATCCTGCTGTTTGATTATCCGGTTTTGACCCTTGCCTGTCTGACGATCCCTGATTACTGCCTGCCTCGACCCAGCCTGCCTGACTACGAACTTGCCTAATTCTTTTGTACCGTGATCTTCGGCCTAACTGACTCTTACTACAGTCGTGCCCCTTTGCTTGCCAGAACTCCTCGCCTTGTTCCTCTCGTTAAGTCCAGGTGGCATCTGAGTAGCTGAGGGCTCCTCCCGAAGCCAAAGGCGGTAACAATACTGGTGAAGCCGAGCCAAGACCAAGGAACTTGGCATCAGTTCTGGTTTAGGGTGCCAACCGTGACAGAGAGCTTATCCACTCAGGACTTTGCAGGCTCCTCCCATTAAGTCTCATTCTACCAGAGCAGCATCCTGGGCATTGGAAGCTCAGACTACTCCAAAGGAGATTTGTAATGCTGCATTGTGACATTTTGTAGATTCTATAAGTTGGACATTTTTGCAGCCAAGAAGGCTTCTTTTGGACATAAAGTCCTCTCTTCTGCTGTGTTGACTTAATAAATTCACCAAACGCCCCCCCTGACTGTGTGGTTACTGCTGGGCCATGTCCCATTAGTGCCCAATACCATGCGGAAGGGCAGGAAATGGAGAACATTCAATCCAGTTTACGATAATTTTCTTTTTCTGGGCTGAAGCATGGCAGTGGGCATATTTTCCCTCCCCCGTTTGCTACTAGTCCGAAGCTTGGACACATGAGGTAAGAGGGTAGGGAAGATTTTTTTGATCTTTATAAATAACCCACTTCTAAATCAAGCAGAATTACTCACAGAGTGAACATATTTGCCCTGGTTGTGGGTATATTTATAAAGCTGGACAATGAGGAAACATAATTGCAAAATTTTTATTCACAGTGCGAATGTCCGTAAAGCTTTATTAAAAATGACATAATCACAAATCTGAATATTTATGTGCACACTCTACGTCACAACTTTAGTGGTTGAAAAAATATTCGCTAAACTGAAAATATAGCAAATTTCGAATTTATATTCACAAAAATGAAATAGGCGCAATATTTGCGCATGATAAATGCACGCGGAGGGCATGCTCATGGTAATCGAAATCTCATCTGTGAATTTTTGTATGTAATTCACATTTCACTGTGATTCACAACAAAAGGAAAGATGGGCACAGCAGTGCAAAATTTAAGTGTTTAGGGGAAAACATGCTCAATTTTTATAAATGAACCCCTTAGTCTTCCATTGTTATCATTGTCATCTGTGTAATTACTCCCCCATTAGAGATGCAAAACTTCGGTGTGTGCCACTTTATACTTTAGATATACCAAATCCAGGTGTCACTGATAGGTTGGGAGTGGAAGACATGCCAATGTCTATGCTTTCAAATGAATCATTACTATAATCCTCTAGTACTAGTCTTTCTAGACCAGTAAACCCCAACCAGTAACTAGTGAGCAACATGTTGCTCACCAACCCGTCTGATGTTGCTCCCAATGGCCTCAAAGCAGGTAAAAAAAAAATAACCAATCACAGCCTTTATTGGTCATCCCCTAGGAATTTTTTTCCATGCTTGCGTTGCTCCCCGACATTTTTTACATTTAAATGATGCTCATAGGTAAAAAAGATTGGGGACCCCTGCTCTAGACTTTGGGGCAGATTTGTCTGATTTTAGTGGTTTTAGAAACCACAAATAAACTAATTTCCACAACAAGCACAAATGTCTAGTCATTTATTAAAAGATCCAAATTGAAAAAGCACGAACAAATTAAAATACAGAATGAAAATGAAAACCACAAATATTTTGTGGTTTACTTACTTTATAAGGTTATTGTTATAATTATGTTTTAAAATGCCTTGAAGTCATCTTGAAATGTCTTAATCATGTCTAGTGTTAACTGGTTGCTTAATCAAGATAAAGTAGCACTTAGGGATAAATATAAGGCCAAGAAGTCCTGCACTGGAAACAAGGATGGCAAATATCTCCACCGCTGCTAAATATTTGCCTGTGGTGATGAAAACCTCAGGAAGTGTACATAGTAGAAGAATGTATTTAGGGACCCGGGTACCAACATAGTTCCTGAGCCGGCTTCCAGGTCTAGTGGCAGTGAAGGCAATAATAACAGTAATGGTTTTCCCCAAGATGGAAGAAATACAAATAGCAAAGATAATCCCAAACGAAGTTTGTCTTAACAAACAGGTGACCTTTTTGGGCCTCCCAATAAATAGTAAGGAACAAAGAAAGGATAGCATGAGGGAAAGAAGAAGAATGTAACTGAGCTCCTGGTTATTGGCTTTCACAATAGGGCTCTTCTTGTGTTTTAAGAAGATGCAAAAAACTGCAGCTGAGCAAAAAGACAGAACTAGAGCAGTGGTGGTTAGGGCCACACCAAGAGGCTCCTTGTAAGAAAGGAAGTCAATGTCTTTCATGATGCATTTATCTCTACTCTCATTAGGCCATTGGTCTTTAGGACATGTTAGGCAATTTTCCATGTCTGAAAAATCGAAGAAGTTGAAGTTGAAGAAGTTGATATGATAGATTAAACATTTAGATAAATTTTATGTTTTTACAGTATCAGCTTTCTATCATGTACCTGTACAACATATTCCTGATAACTATAGGTTGGTAAACCTGTTGCACATTTTTTATAATATGAAGACAATGACATTTTTATGTTTGCTTTTTTTTGTGGTATATTGTGTACATACAGTAAGTCTCAGAAACCAGGGGCCAATGAGACCACAAGGAACCCTGGAATTTTTAAGAGTTTAGTGAGAACCAAGGAGGAGACTGTGCTGGGACACTTAGACTGTAAGCTCTACGGGGCAGGGACCTCCTTCCTACTGTGTCTCATACCACATAGCACTTATTCCCTGTGCATTTATATATATATATATTTATATATATATATAAACTTCCAAGTAAATGCCGGCACTCACGTATAGATAAGTTGCTGTTGCCTGGGTGCAGGTCCAAATAATGTTGAAGGTGCTTGAGAGAGGGTCAGCACTCACAGGACTTATACAAACAAATTATTTTATTAAAGAGGAGACTAACGTTTCGGCTAGCACTCTAGCCTTTTTCAAAGTGGTGAATACAACAAACACAGTGTCTAAAAAGCACAAAGTCGCCAGAGACAGAATACCAGAGATAAATCAATAGAAAACTGAAAACATGCAATAAAACAAAAAACAAAAAACAAAAGAAATAATCAGTATATATATATTTATTGTATTTATTTATTATAAATACATTTTGTGTGTAATTTTGTATTTTGTAGATTGTACAGCGCTGCGTACCCTTGTGGTGCTTTATAAATAAAGTTATACATACATACATACATAGGCATTGAGGTACTTGGTAAACTAGAACACACTTGGGCACAGACAGGCACATACCTTACAATAAGCTATCTATACGTCTATGGTACAGCAGATGAGGATAATTATGCATCAGGCAACGTCTATATATAAATATATATAGAGGAAAATTTACTAAAAACTAAAAAAGGGGGCTTTGCTGTCCTTTTTACACATTTATAAATTAGTAAATAAATAGTGTCAATACTTAACATCTAGGGGCCCATTTACTTACTCACGAACGGGCCGAATGCGTCCGATTGCGTTTTTTTCGTAATGATCGGTATTTTGCGATTTTTTCGGGAAATTATCGCAACTTTTTCGTTACCAATACGATTTTTGCGGAAAAACGCAAGTTTTTCGTAGCCATTCCGAAAGTTGCGATTTTTTCGTAGCGTTAAAACTTGCGCAAAAAGTTGCGATTTTTTCGTAGTGTTAAAACTTGCGCAAAACGTCGCACCTTTTAAGTTTTAATGCTACGAAAAAAGCGCAACTTTTCACGCAAGTTTTAACGCTACGAAAAAATCGCAACTTTCGGAATGGCTACGAAAAACTCGCGTTTTTTCGCGCAAATCGTATTGGTAACGAAAAAGTTGCGATAATTTCCGAAAAGTAGTAAAGGCGCTGAAAAAATCGCAAAAAATACGAAAAAGTCGCAAAATGTTCGTTTTTCCAATTTTTCCAATTCGGTCGGAATTCGTGTCTTAGTAAATCAGCCCCCAAGAGTCTGTTTGCATTCAAAAATACTTACTGTAAGTAAAAAAGGAGATAAAAAGGGAAAGAAAAAGGATTAGGGAAAGAAATAGAGACATGAGGAAACTTTGGAGTAGGCAAAAAAAATGTTTTGTGATATTATGTTAAGAAAATAAAAGGTTTGTACAGTTCTAGATTATAGTATGACTAATAAGATAAAAGTGTGATGAGAGTTCCACAAGTTATTATACAGTCTCTAGGTTGAAGGCATTTGGTTTATTGAGTTTAACCATAGTTTACATAGTTGGTAAAATTGAGTTTGTATTGTGCATTGGGCAATATCAGTTGAGAAATAAAAGTGAATATTGTTCCTTTGTCCATTTTAACCTCATTTCTATGCAACAGTTAGCGTTACCTACCTGGCAATGGGGATATTTCTCCTTCTGAGCACGGAACACACTCATAACAGCAAACGTGTTTTCCTTCCACAAAAGCTTTCCTGTAACCAGGGAGACAGCTGGCACTGCAATTTGAGAAAGGGATCTAAGCATTTAAGTTAGAAAATGTGTTTAGATTTTTCCTTTCACAGACATATTTAAAGGTCTTTCCCATTTCAACTACTACAACAAAAATAGGTGTACAGTATATGTTTCTGTGTGCGCATATATTCTATGACAGCGGCAGATTTTTCGTCACAAAGGGAGGGTACCTCTTTTAATCTGAAAGAATAGAACCAAATAATCTATGTGAATTGTAGAAGATTTAACTGTGAGAAATATTGGCTGTTACATCAAGTAACAAGGTAATACAGCAGCCGTGTACAATGTACAACATCTCTCATCTTGATCAGTAACTCATATTTTTAGATTAGGTTACTTAAATTCATGGCATCGCCTGTCATATCCCATATAAATGTATACAGTACCCCATTAAAATGAGATGCCCAAAGAATGGCCTCTTTGTCAATGGCGAGTCCTGGAGACTGAGATGAATTGAAGGTCCCAACATGTCTTGTAGTCACTGTTTCATTATGGAAAATGTTCCAGTTTATTATATCAAAATGCCCCAGAACTTCTCCTTTCTCATTAAAGAAAATTTCATCCCCAGTGTTTGTTCTGAAATGGATTTTCTTGAGGTGCTGGTTTAACTAAAATAGAAATAGTGACCTGTTAAAAGTCACTGAAAAGTTTATTCTTAGAACAAGGACACCTGTCCAACGAAGCATTAGTCTAGAAATTATGGGAGGAAAGTGCATTTTTATACATGTGCTGAAAGGGTCAATGCTGAAATGTGATGCCCTGTAGTTCCCTGCAGCATTCTGCACTGAATACAAAAGTACAAAAGTACCCTTCTTTGAACAGTTTAACCAATTGTTTAGATACTTCTAAACAATTTATTTTTATTTGAATTACTTATTATAATACTGGTATGGGATACCTTATCCGGAAGCCCATTATCCAGAAAGTTCCGACTTATGGAAAGGCCATCTCCCATAGACTTCATTATAAGCAAATAATTCTAATTTTTAAAAATGATTCCCTTTTCTCTGTAATAATAAAACAGTACCTGTACTTGATCCCAACTAAGATATAATTACCCCTTATTGGGGGCAGAACAGCCCTATTGGGTTTATTTCATGGTTAAATGATTCCCTTTTCTCTGTAATAATAAAACAGTACCTGTACTTGATCCCAACTAAGATATAATTACCCCTTATTGGGGGCAGAACAGCCCTATTGGGTTTATTTCATGGTTAAATGATTCCCTTTTCTCTGTAATAATAAAACAGTACCTGTACTTGATCCCAACTAAGATATAATTACCCCTTATTGGGGGCAGAACAGCCCTATTGGGTTTATTTCATGGTTAAATGATTCCCTTTTCTCTGTAATAATAAAACAGTACCTGTACTTGATCCCAACTAAGATATAATTACCCCTTATTGGGGGCAGAACAGCCCTATTGGGTTTATTTAATGGTTAAATGATTCCCTTTTCTCTGTAATAATAAAACAGTACCTGTACTTGATCCAAACTTAGATATAATTAATCCATATTGGAGGCAAAACAAGCCAATTGGGTGTATTCAATAATTACATGATTTTGAGCAGACTTAAGTTATGGAGACCCAAATTACAGAAAGATCCCTTATCTGAAAAACCCCAGGTCCCGAGCATTCTGCATAATAGGTCCCATACCTGTACTTATAATTACTTATTATAATACCTTCCAACAAATTTTTGTGAAATAGCTATAAAATGTTCATAAGACTTTATACCTGTGTTGGCTTCGGTAGATTTGTTGTATACATGGCATGAAGTGCATGGGCCGCAGCATATACAGCAATGTACATACTGTATGTTAATCTGAAGCTACTGATATCATGGCCATGAGTGTTATATTGCGTTAGTGTATCATTGGCATTACATATATGCAATGAGGATTTAGCAAAATATTGTCCAGAGCGGCATTTAAACACCTGTAACCAAACTTCAGCAGTAAATGGGTCTTTAGGAAACCTTGAAGGATCAGCCTTGTAAAGAAAGTCTTTTAGACCTGGAATGTTTCCTTGATGAAAGAGTATAAGAAGGGATCCATTAAACTCATTACTATATTCTGTCTCTAAAGCTGATGGCAAAGGAGATAGTATTAGCCACACCACATTAGTTGATGAATATACAGATAAAAGATTGATATGAAATGCCATTAAGCTAATTAATTTACTATAAATTATGACAACTCTGGCATTTGACTGCATTATGGTTTGCAAAGCAAAGTAAAATCTTGTAGAATCAGTTGTAGCATCAATGTCACTTATCTGTACAAGGAAAGCTACACAGATCCCATTATTAATGATCTCAGTCTTCATCTCTTCACTGGCTTTCTGGTGCGTCTCATCATCAGAGGATATCATCCCTACCCAGTTCCAATTAAAAGCCTTGATGAGCTGGATGATTACTTGGTACTGGGCAGTTTCACTTGGCACTGTTCGATAGAATAATGGGAAGCGGATTCTGTCACTGAATGCAGGATCCACAGCTCCGTAACTAACCTGGGTAAAAATGAAATTAGTTATTGGCAGTTTAAACCCCTTAATAAGCGTTATCGCACTTTAGTGAATCAACCCTAAAGTTTCTTTTCCTCCAGGAACAATTTATTTGGTATATAAAATTGAAAAGTTGTACTGCAACACCCCTGCGGGCAGACTGGCAGGAATCTCACTTCCCCTCTGCCACACCCCGTAGTGGATCCCCTCAGGGAATTCTCTATCCTGATTTCCTATTCACTGGGATCCCTACACTACAGGCAATGTGGCCTGGGAGAGATATCTCCAAAAACTGCAAATCCTATGTAGGAGCTCAAAACTGCTCTTTCTAGCTCAACCCTAACTGCCTTACACCCCTAGGGTGGTACTATAAAGGGGGATACACCTGCCACTATCTAATGCCTCATTCACGGGGCCCTGTTCCCTGACTATAACTAGGCCCGTGCCCCGGGCTCACAGCAACAGGTGGAAGCAAAGAGGAAGTGCCACTCCTTTCCCAACACTATACCAAAGTGATGCAGGAAGTGGTCACCATACCTGCTAACCAATGGCACACACATGTTAATGAACTCACTTAGATACATTCCCTTCTGCCCAGCAACTAAGGGAACTGAACCTGTAGGGATTTAAAGCCATAGGGGCCATTTAACCATATGGGTCCCTACACTACCTTTACAAAGAAGCTTCCATGTTCTCTTCAGCATTAATACATTGACACAATAGTGTTTAATAACTAATGATCCCATAGATGGTAAGACTGCTAATCTATTGTTTTATCAATGTACAGAACTTTATCAAGCACTCCAAACCTTAGCAGATATGTTCATGTTTGGAGGTATTCTTTAGACCAACCTTATTTTAGTGTACATTTTATCTATCCAATATAAGCAATAATATTTGTAGGATGTCTGGGAGATAATACTGTAGGATTTAATTTGATAAACGTAGAATTATAAGTATTACCTTTCTTAGAAATCATCCTTTTCAGATGGGTGTGAGTCAACATATCTCTCAAGAAGCAGAAAGCTATAAGATTATTTGGGAACATTCCATACCTGTGGAAAGCCATAGATGCTAGTGATCTGATACATGACATTAGATACAGAAGACAGTAGGTGCCCTATGAATGCACTGGGAATCCTGTTCTGGGTGCACTTGTAGTTAGGCACATAATCACTGCTCCCTGTCAGCATACTAAATGTACTGCTAGTGGCTTTTCTCTCATTGGCCCAGGAATCATGGATATGGAATCCCAAGGTCACATTAGGCAGAAGGTTCAGGTTGCTGTTGATTTCCTCAATGGCAAAAATGGCAGCAAGAAAGTGACGATAATATTGCAAGGGGGAACTAGAACTAGAAAAAGCAAAAATGAAAAAAGTATATTTGTAGATTTCATTAAATCTTTCAATTCTTCCTTTGTTCAACATTTATATCTCATGTTTTCTTAGGTGGCTTGCGTTTTTTTCTTAACAATCACAACCGTGAAAAAGGAAACAACAATTTTTTTTTTCAACCAAAATACCTGAACCAGACCCACAATCAATAGCAGATCTAAAGTAGATTAAAAAGTGAGAAAGCGGTCCAAAGGAGGCTTCCAAAGGAATTTGGCCACCTGTAGTGAGTATAATTAATTCTATTAACTTGGGATATCCTTTCAAAGTTTGTTTACATTAATAGTATAGCTGGTGTAGCAGCTTTACTGACAGTGAGAGAGTGTGGGCTGAGTGCAAGGCATGTAGAGCACTCAAGACTGGCAAACTGGGGAACAACTCCCTGCAACTCCCAGTCTCTGAACCACAAAGGTTACCTTTAGCTCTGCTCAGCTAGTCGGGTTAGTTTCTGCCAGACTGTTGTGAGAATAAACAACCAACAACTTTGGTAAATATCCAGAATCACAGTTGTCTCTAGCAAACAAATGAATTGGACCCTGGGCAATATACTATAGCTTCTGGTGAAGCAATACTTTGGCAAAAACACACTCACAAAGCGACAATGGAAAACACCGTTCTGAGCACAATTCCATATTCAGGATTACACTTCCCCTACTTTCCTTCCTGCAGGTAACTTACTTCAATTTCGGTTTTGGTATCCCAAGTACAGTGGATCCCACAGTGGTGTCTTGCTCCCTGGCATACTACCTGCCCCTGAGTTCACCCACTCATGTCTCTGAACTGGGGGCCTGTATGCCACGGGGTACTAACCCCTCTAACTCCCTTGGTGGAGCAAAGGGCTGCTCAGCTTTCTTTCCCTGTCTGCCTTGCATTCCTACAGTGACTATCACATCAACTAACACAAGGCTAACATTTCCTGATTCCCGATCCTGTAAACACCTCCAAGTGAGGCAAGATCCTAGGAAAGACACACTGCCATCTACTAGGCAGTTCCGAAACTACCAGAAAATTCTCTCTTAAACCAGAATTTATTAGGATCACATTTAGGTGTCCAAATTATAGGAAACTGCCTGAGTGATAAGCACTGATTTGGGATTGCT
This sequence comes from Xenopus tropicalis, assembly GCF_000004195.4. Taxonomy (NCBI): domain Eukaryota; kingdom Metazoa; phylum Chordata; class Amphibia; order Anura; family Pipidae; genus Xenopus; species Xenopus tropicalis. The sequence continues at coordinate 122,233,871 of NC_030684.2, read as the reverse complement.
ACAATGGTAAAACAAATTTAAACTATATCACAACAAAGCTACTTTACCTCTCTTTGGAATAATTAAGTGCAAGCAATATAAGTTTGCATTTCATGGATATATGATGAGAAATCAAATAGAAGTACTATATTATATCATATAGCAGGTGTATAGTTAAATAGCTATTAAACAATGTCACAGTAAACTTTGGAGATGCAGGAAAAGGTGATGTACCGTGTTAGCCAGTCAAAATTTTACAGGGTAGCCCTTTTGAAATAAAAAATAACAAAAGTGGTATAAAGGTAATACCTTTATTGGCTAACTAAGATAACCATAGCAAGGTAATCAGCTTGAAAAAGGAACTAAAATGTTCTGAAAGCTTGCTATGATTATCTTAGTTAGCCAATAAAGGTATCGCCTTTATACCACTTGTGTTATTCTTTATTTCAAAAGGGTTATCCAGTAAACTTTGGCATATATATAATTCAAAGAATATGTTCCCGCACTCATCTCCAAATGTTCTATCTGTCAAAAAATGAATATGTTTGGTAAGGACCAGCACTCTCAAGTATTAAAACAGCAAAATGTCTTTATTTAATATTTCACTTGTGTCCGACGTTTTGGTCCACATTAGCACTTGTGCTGTTTCTATGGAGGGTCCTGGGCTGCTGTGTAATATCTTGTGGAAATGGATGTGCATGTAGCAGTGACATGGCTGCAGAACCAGGAGTCAGAGCCCTACCAGCTAGCTTGGACCTGGCACAAACACATATAATTTCATTCTCTGCTTGTGTTGATTAAAGCCACACTACTCAGAGTGCATGGAGGGTTCTGAGCTGAAATAGAATCAGTGTGTATATGCGTAACACAGTAACACAGTCTCTGATAGTTCTATGCTGTGGGGTTATAAGACGGGTATTGCACTGCTCTCTTCAGATCTCTTCACTTTCTCTGCCTGAACAAAGTTGGGGCATAGAGGGTCATTGAATTAAAATTAGCCAAACTCACTGTGAAATAATTTGTATTTATTGCTTTGATTGGTTTTATTAGATTCATTTACAATTGTATTGTGTTATGTCTTGTTTGTTTTCCTATTAAAAATTTGAGTGAACATTATGTTCATTTTGGGGTCTCTACATCCTGTATGATTTAGTAATACTGTTTCATTTGGGTGTCAAATTGTTTCCAAGACAAACAGCATTCATATTTATATATCTATTACATTTTGTGAAGTGAAAGCTTTGAGGTAATTTTCAAAAAAAACAACCCACTATAATTTGAGCAATGATTTTTTATTTGAATTTTTGGGGTAGAAAGATATCTGTACCCATTTTGAATTTATCAACATTTTGATTATTTTCAGGGCTCAGATTACTGTTAGGGCCATTAGTAATACACGTATTATTTCTGGGTTGAAATGGGGCTTTCTTAATTAATGGAATTCTCACATATAATACATGATTCTGATATACTGTATGCCCCTAGATTATGCAAGCCCATATAACTGACCAACATATATCTGACCAGGTGTCAGAACAAGAAATCTGTAGAAGGGCAAGGCAGGTGTAGCCCACCTTTGCGGATTCAGTGCTGCTACTGCTATTAGTTGGCGCCACAGGAGCCCTGAGCCCCGCTTGCTATTGGGGGACAGGTGTTTTCCCAGCAATGGCGTGCCTCCACCAAGGGATAATTCTGTGGGACTACAACTCTCACCCTGGGAACTTAATGCTGTAGTTCAACCCCTCAGGGAATCCACTCTACTCCCAGCAATTTTGCCCCTCCCTGAGGTAACTTCTTACCGACTTGGTTAGTGGTCCTGGATATGAATAACCTGAATACCAAGGTATATGATGAAACACATTACTACCCTGGGGCCTGTCTGTCCTAGGGGTATCCATCCTGTGGGGCCTATTTTATTTAACCCCTACACAGGAATTCAGGGGCCAAATCACAGAAGGAAGTTCAATAATCCAGCATTTGTGGCAAGTTTAATATTATCTTAATTTGGAAGCTACTTGCAGCTGAGGCTAATACGTTTGCTAATAAGTGGAAGAGCAGAAAGAAGTTTCTACAATAAATTACAACACTGAGCTCAAACAGCCTTCTTTTGCTCAATCAGTAAGATCCTAGAACCCAGAGTCCCCTGGTTCAAGATCAGGCAGGGCCCCAATGTGTCCTTGAGCTTAGTTACCCTCATATTTGTACAACTTACTCCACCATTTCATTAAGGAGATAAAACTACATATATGAAATTGTTCCATAAAATTCATAGATTTGCTGATATTTAAGGAAGTATGTTGGCTGACAACTCAACATGTACAAGAAATTGGGGATACTCACACAGACAAAACATAATATTCTTTTTCAGGATGGGCTGTAAAGGTTTCCAAATCATCATCAATTAAAGAAAATATATCTATGAGGATACCAAGCATGATGTCCCCTTCCTGCAGGTAGCTTTCCTCATATTCCCGACTCAGTGAGCAGGCAGAAGAGTTGGGGTTCTTCATTGCACTGCAGGTTATTGCTAATAAAATCCAAGTAACAGCAAGGCCGACTGTAGCTTTCATTAATATGTTCGGTAAATTAATTGTACAGATCATTATCCACTTGTCATGAAAGTTCATTGAATGTTCATCATTCTACCTCTTTAGAAAAACCAAAAAAAATTAGGATATGTCATACTTGAAACATTTGTTATATTTAGGTTAGTGACACTGCATCAAATTTGACACAAACTAGAGGTTTTAATACAAGGGCAACTACTATTTTCTGATGTATACTGACAATTTTCTTAGTCCCCGTAAAATTTGGTTAGTACCCTAAGTGCAGTGTTTATGTTCTGTGTCTTCCACTATACTAACAAATTGCTCAGGCCCTGAATGGGTTATAAGAGCATTTGGTACATTAGCAGTTAGTGGGCAGCTTCTGTACCAGGGCAGGATCAAGTAGTGAATGGGTTTCTGTGGATACACAGACAGTGGGTTTATTAGCAGTTAGTGACCGGCTTCTGTACCAGGGCAGGATCAAGTAGTGAGTGGGTTTCTGTGGATACACAGACAGTGGGTATATTAGTGGGTATATTAGCAGTTAGTGACCGGCTTCTGTACCAGGGTAGGATCAAGTAGTGAATGGGTTTCTTTGGATACACAGACAGTGGGTATATTAGTAGTTAATGGCAGATTTGTGCCTTTCAGTTACTGTAGAAGTCTGGCCAGTGCTCCCCTAGTAGTCTTATTAGGACAAAGCTACTTAGATTGGAAAGGGACAGACACCATGTTTGCTGCTTTCACCACTCAACCCTCCTCCCTTCTCCCTTCCCATCTGCTTAACAATCTCTTATCTCAAGTGTAAAACTGAGCCAGTTTTATGCCCTCTGATCCCCACACTACCCAATGTGTTACTGAAGCCCAGTTGCAGCTGAAAGATCAAGCAACACTCGGTCTTCACTAAGAAGAGTAAGTGAACCTAAAGAAAGCATTGCAATACCGTGTCAAGTGTCACAGCATGTCTCCAGCACTTGCCCATGCCAACACACCCTATCACTTATTCACTGGAGTCTGTGTACTGACTCAGTTTAGCACAATATGTTGACGTTGGTTGTTCCAATTCAGCAGCTTCTCAGAACTGTCCATGTACACTGTTTTACTTCAATAATCTCAATTTAATAAAGTAATAGAGTGTAAAATAGCAAATACACAATAATACATTTGTCATTGCAGCGTGTTCCACCACTTTGCTACGTACCTTGTGGGTTATCTCTATTTAGTTTTGGTGCTTTGATACAATAAACCCCCTCCTTCAGAACCGTACGTGTCATAGTCCAGAGAGTTGATTGTACATTGGACAAGCTAGGGAATGAAAACTTGGCAGCCCGGGACTGAATTTCAACACATAAAATGCCCATAAGAAAGGGAAACACACAGTCTGGGATTATCTGCAAAATATGGTAGAATTCTAAAGATGCTCACCCCAGGTCAATTAGAAACCAAATAGAATGGAATGGTTATTTATCTTGTGACATTAGCCAAGTACACATATTTAATTACTAATGTGAAAAATAAACTGCCACTGTTATAAAAGACTCAAACCTGTTCTGGATACTCTGGGAATACTACAGCATGTACCTGTAACCTTGATATGAGCATAGAGGGCTACACAAATGCTGGGGCACAAATGCAGACAGGAACCCCAGTTTAACAAATGTCATAGTACATTTTCCCATTCTAGAAATATGAAAAAAGAAAACATTTGAAGCTTAAAGCCTCGTACTTACAGCTCACAGCAATATTAGCAGTCATTTTAAGACATCACCTTATTTTCTGAATTATCTGTTTTTGTTCCATATTAGTCTATTCAGCAGCATGTACCAGTACCATGATATAATGAAGAAAATCATTTGTTGCTAATCAGTAATTAATGCTCCATGGCACAGTATGTGATATCAGGTATGCTAGTAGTTTTAACGAAATATACAGTGAACTCATTTATATAGTCTGGAAGAGATTGGGACTGCTCTGAAAATATATTCTCTCCTTTGAATTAGTTAATTTAATGTATTTTATTCTGAAATTCCCCAGGAATAAAACGTGTGGTTATTGGACCTGGGAAGTAAATATCTGTTGCTAATTGTGAAGATAATGTAGTTTTTATTTTCATATGTTTTGAGGCTTTAAAATGTAAAGGTTCCTTGGAACCTAGAATAATATGGCAAATTCGGGTTCACTGTTATTATTGTTATTTCAATTTCCTTTTTATAACACTTACAGGCTGATTCATTAGTATTGTTTTATCACATGCTGATCCACAAGTGTTAGAATTCCAACAACCCCATATGCCCTATCATATAGGAGACCTAAAAATATGCAGGATATGTTAGTGAAAGCTAACACTGGATCTAATAAGAAGGACAGAAAGATGACATTGGCACAAAGGAAGGATAGAATGTACCCATGTTTGGGATGTGCACAATGTGGCCTCCCATAGGGCTCAATGGAACCCTGCAGCTCCAACCTGGCCAAAGGAAAGTCTCCCATAGGGCTCAATGGCACTCTGCAGCTCCAACCCGGCCCAAGGAAAGTCTCCCATAGGGCTCAATGGCACTCTGCAGCTCCAACCCGGCCCAAGGAAAGTCTCCCATAGGGCTCAATGGCACTCTGCAGCTCCAACCTGGCCAAAGGAAAGTCTCCCATAGGGCTCAATGGCACTCTGCAGCTCCAACCTGGCCCAAGGAAAGTCTCCCATAGGGCTCAATGGCACTCTGCAGCTCCAGCCTGGCCCAAGGAAAGTCACCCATAGGGCTCAATGGCACTCTTCAGCTCCAACCCGGCCCAAGAAAAGTCTCCCATAGGGCTCAATGGCACTCTGCAGCTCCAACCCGGCCCAAGGAAAGTCTCCCATAGGGCTCAATGGCACTCTGCAGCTCCAACCCGGCCCAAGGAAAGTCTCCCATAGGGCTCAATGGCACTCTGCAGCTCCAACCCGGCCCAAGGAAAGTCTCCCATAGGGCTCAATGGCACTCTGCAACTCCAACCCGGCCCAAGGAAAGTCTCCCATAGGGCTCAATGGCACTCTGCAGCTCCAACCCGGCCCAAGGAAAGTCTCCCATAGGGCTCAATGGCACTCTGCAGCTCCAACCCGGCCCAAGGAAAGTCTCCCATAGGGCTCAATGGCACTCTGCAGCTCCAACCCGGCCCAAGGAAAGTCTCCCATAGGGCTCAATGGCACTCTGCAGCTCCAACCTGGCCCAAGGAAAGTCTCCCATAGGGCTCAATGGCACTCTGCAGCTCCAACCTGGCCCAAGGAAGAGTCTCCCATAGAGCTCAATGGCACTCTGCAGCTCCAACCCGGCCCAAGAAAAGCCTCCCATAGGGCTCAATGGCACTCTGCAGCTCCAACCCGGCCCAAGGAAAGTCTCCCATAGGGCTCAATGGCACTCTGCAGCTCCAACCCGGCCCAAGGAAAGTCTCCCATAGGGCTCAATGGCACTCTGCAGCTCCAACCCGGCCCAAGGAAAGTCTCCCATAGGGCTCAATGGCACTCTGCAGCTCCAACCCGGCCCAAGGAAAGTCTCCCATAGGACTCAATGGCACTCTGCAGCTCCAACCCGGCCCAAGGAAGAGTCTCCCATAGAACTCAATGGCACTCTGCAGCTCCAACCCGGCCCAAGGAAAGTCTCCCATAGGGCTCAATGGCACTCTGCAGCTCCAACCCGGCCCAAGGAAAGTCTCCCATAGGGCTCAATGGCACTCTGCAGATCCAACCCGGCCCAAGGAAAGTCTCCCATAGGGCTCAATGGCACTCTGCAGCTCCAACCCGGCCCAAGGAAAGTCTCCCATAGGGCTCAATGGCACTCTGCAGCTCCAACCCGGTCCAAGGAAAGTCTCCCATAGGGCTCAATGGCACTCTGCAGCTCCAACCCGGCCCAAGGAAAGTCTCCCATAGGGCTCAATGGCACTCTACAGATCCAACCCGGCCCAAGGAAAGTCTCCCATAGGGCTCAATGGCACTCTGCAGCTCCAACCCGGCCCAAGGAAAGTCTCCCATAGGACTCAATGGCACTCTGCAGCTCCAACCCGGCCCAAGGAAAGTCTCCCATAGGGCTCAATGGCACTCTGCAGCTCCAACCTGGCCCAAGGAAAGTCTCCCATAGGGCTCAATGGCACTCTGCAGCTCCAACCTGGCCAAAAGATAGTAACAATACCCAAGCTTGAATGAATCCAAAACTTTTGTTACCGTTGCCCACAGTACAAAAAGTATGAATTTTTCGTACAATAATGAACGTATCACGAAAAATTTGTATTTTTTACGATATTATTGATAACAATATGAACGGTTCTAAACGTTAGAAAAAATACAAATTTTTGGGATTCATGGCCATTGTACTTTAATGAATGGGCCCCTAAATGTCCATGTAGACTAATGTATGTAGGAAAGAAAATACAACCAATTAGGGATCTCAATCAGGAATGAAGTAGTTAAATTGCCTGTTCCACATCAGTTTAAACAAGGAGGACATAGCGCCTCGCAATTGTGATACACTGTGATAGAATCTATTCCGGATCTTAGGCGTGGAGGTAACTGATTTCAAACGTAGTGGACACCAAGCGCTCCGGACTCCGGGGTCTCTCATAAAATCAAATCTTTATTGTTGCATTAAAAGAAGGAACGCCTAACGCGTTTCGTATGCCAAGCACACTTATTCATAGGCTTAACTGAGAATTATATTTGAGGCATTTTGGATTCATACTCTGGGAAATTAGAGCCCGGGGGGATGAATCGTGATTATGACCCAATGGCTTTGTGTAATACTTGTAAATTACAATTGTGTTACTTTGTTTTATTATGCTAGTTTACTTCATTGTGAGTTGTAGTTGAACATTGATACACAATTAGACCATGTACCTTAAGATAAAGCTGCAAGCAGGAACAAAGGGACTTATGGGTATAAGAAGTGTGATTCAATTTGGGAGTATATATCATGTTTGAGAAAGGGACGTGAGTCCCGGAAGTTCACATGTATTTTTTGTATGTTGCTTTTAATTAGCGATGAATGAATTTTTTTTGCCAGACAGGGATTTGCAGCAATTTTCACAGGTCAAAAAAGTCATGGTCGAGTCAAAATAGGTGCGGTTGTGTCAAAAATAGGTGCAGTCATGGCAAAAAAAAACTCTTGTGCAACAAAAAATTGCGCGATGAACGTGTTTCGTGGATTTTTTGTAAAAGAAAAAAATTACTGAGAACCCAAACAGGACAGATTCGCTCATAACTACTTTTAATCATTTCAATATAGGTGGATTTTTTCATATTTAAGGAGTGCCGGTAACTTTTGTTTTACATATATATTTTATTTAGTTGTAATTGGTGTGTAGGCGCCATCTCAGTGCATTGAGTCTGAGCTTTCAGAAGGAGCCAGCGCTACACATTAGAACTGCTTTCAGGTATTGTTTCTCCTACTCCCATGTAACTGGAGGAGTCCCAAGCTGGACTTGTATTTCTTACTATTGAGTGCTATTCTGATACCTACTGGGAGCGGCTATCTTGCTCCCTTCCCATTGTTCTGCTGATCGGCTGCTGGGAGGGGGGTGGGGGGTGATATCAATCCAACTTGCAGCTCAGCAGTAAAGTATGAAGTTTATCAGAGCATAAGTCACATGGCTGTGGCACCCTGGGAAATGAAGAATATGGCTAGCCTCACGTCGCATTAAATATAAAAAAATCTGTTTTGGAAGCACAGAAACACAGTTTTACCCCAAGCAGAGCCTTCTGCAGCTAGCAATCCACATGGGGCTACCAAATAGCCAATCACAGCCCTTATTTGGCATCCCCCCAAAGAACTTTTTTCATACTTGTGTGGCTCATCAACACGTTTTATATCTGAGTGAGGCTCACAAGTAAAAAAAGGTTGGGGATCCCTGCTTTAGAGGATCAGTCAGTGTATGTTCACCTTAATTCATGACACAAGCATCCTATTTTGTCTAACCCAATATTTTATTTATGTAAATAAACCCAATCTATTTGCTGCACACAAAAATTTGGATTTTCTGATTTTGATTTATGTACTATGATCTCGTTTTAGTTTTATCTCTGAACATATCAACAACTATGGTTTGCAGAGCAAAGCCATAACTATTTCATTTCATTCTTTGTTTCTTCACTGGTTTTCTAAAAATCTTAAATATTGGATGATTGAGCAGTTTAAGTTGTTGACGATGATAAATTGGTGCTTTACCAATGATTCTGTTGATAATAATTATACTACTCTATTATCTTAGCAAGTTGCAGGGCTGTGGTCATTAAAAGATATTTAAAAATACAGCAATATTCTCAGCAGATCTGGAGATTGGGAGGTTGATATGTCTGCAAAATCCATCCTTTACGCATAAATATGAATTAAATTTCTCCAAGAAGCAGAGATCTTTAAGATTATTTAGGAACATTCCATAATGTTTCATAATATGTCCTTGCCATGTCCTTAATTATTATTGGATTATCAATAGTGATAAGAGAATCTGTTGCCAAAAAATTCAAAATGGCAAAAAATTTGCGAAACGACGAAAATGTTGCCCTTCAAAAAAAATTGTCGCCTGCAGCTATTCTTTTGTCGCCCACGGCTGTTCTTTTTTGATGTGACTATTCTTTTGTCGCCCGCGGCTATTCTTTTTTGACGCAACTATTCTTTTATGACACGCGACTATTCTTTTATGACGCGCGACTATTCTTTTGTCGCCCGCGGCTATTCTTTTTTGAAGCGCGACTATTCTTTTATTGCCCGCGGTTATTCTTTTGTCGCCTGCAGATATTATTTTTTGACGCGCGACTATTCTTTTATTGCCCGCAGTTATTCTTTTGTTGCCTGCAGATATTCTTTTTTGACGCGTGACTATTCTTTTGTTGCCCGCGGCTATTCTTTTTTGACGCGACTCTTCTTTTATGACTCGCGACTATTCTTTTATGATGCGCAACTATTCTTTTGTCGCCCGCGGCTATTCTTTTTTGACGCGCGACTATTCTTTTATTGCCCGCGGTTATTCTTTTGTCGCCTGCAGATATTCTTTTTTGACGCGTGACTATTCTTTAGTTGCCCGCAGCTATTCTTTTTTGACGCGACTATTCTTTTGTTGCGGGCGACAATTTTTGGACACGCAGCAAATTTTTCCGCAGCAATTTTTTTCATCTGTTTCGCAAAACAATCCACCAGTGGCGAAATGCAGTCACCTCAGAATGGGCGCGGTTGTTGCAAAAAAGGTTTTGCCTCACACCAAAAAAGTTGTGTGGACCACCCGCGTTTCTCGAATTTTTCCAGAAAAAGGGACAGATTGGCTCATCACTTCAGATAATAAAAATTTCAATAATTTGGAAACTGAGAAAATATAAATGATGTAAACTAAGCAATTTTGCATTAAGTGTTTTTAGGTTTACTTATCCTTTTAGAATAACAACTTGAACTGCTAGAAAATCTTCTGAGAAATTTTTAATCATCGTAACCCAAAAGATTGATTTTTTTTTCACCATGAAGAGCAGGTACTCAATGAGCATACTGTACCTCCAGGTACTCAATGAGCATACTGTACCTCCAGGTACTCAATGAGCATACTGTACCTCCAGGTACTCAATGAGCATACTGTACCTCCAGGTACTCAATGAGCATACTGTACCTCCAGGTACTCAATGAGCATACTGTACCTCCAGGTACTCAATGAGCATACTGTACCTCCAGGTACTCAATGAGCATACTGTACCTCCAGGTACTCAATGAGCATACTGTTCCTCCAGGTACTCAATGAGCATACTGTTCCTCCAGGCAGAATTTAAATCTGACTATGGCACTTCAATAAACTGGTCTACTATGTGTATTCTGCCTGGAGGTATGCTCATTGAGTGCCTGCTCCTCATTGTGATATCCGCTCTCCTGGCTGAAGGCTTAGGGCGGTGTACCTGAGACTCTTCTTATCTGTGGTGAGTCCTCAACATATTTTGTCTGTCCTTCAAATTGATTTATTTTACTTTGGTTATTTTAGATAATTTTATGAACAAAATAATGTATTTCTACAAAGATTTCTTGATTCGTTTATTTAAACTGTAAAAGCAAAACACATTGGTATGCTTAGAATATTCAACGGAAAGTGATGTGTCTTGGCCAAGGAAATATTTACATAACTAGGAATCTGCACAATATAGCATACTGATGCAATGCATAAGCAGAAAATCGTCTAGCGCAAATCATCTAGCTTAAAGGTGGTAGCTCCAGGCTTCAAAGTGTGAGCTGGGAATTGGCTGTATGCATCATTTTGATGGCGAGCTCCAGAAGAAAGACCAGCCAAACAAATAAATTGCAGCTGCTTCTGATTTTCTTTGAACTGCAAGCAGCAATTGTGGCACAACGGTCACAAGTCTAACTATGTTTTTAGTTCAAGAATTGCTCTTCACACAATGATTTTAATTTACCATAGCTGTTAAGAGAGATTTTGATATTGGATAACATCTTCATTATAATAAATGACCTCTAGGGCTCACTGATGGTTTGAAAATGATAAAGTAGCACTTTGGGATAAATATAAGGCCAAGAAGTCCTGCGCTGGAAACAAGGATGGCAAATATCTCCACCGCTCCTAAATATTTGCCTGTGGTGCTCACATAGGCCAGGATGAAGGAGATCCATACACTGCAGAACAGCAACATGCTGAAGGTTATGTATTGTGCTTCATTAAATATGTCTGGTAATTTACGGGCAAGATAAGCAACAAAGAAACTCACAAAAGCCAACAAGGCAATGTAACCAACCATTATGTAGAATGCACTAGGTGATCCCTCATTGCACTGCAAAATGATCTTTCCTGTTGCAGAGTGAATGTCATAGTCAGGGAATGGGGGAGAGATTATGAGCCAAAGTGCACAGATGAAAACCTCAGGAAGTGTACATAGTAGAAGAATGTATTTAGGGACCCGGGTACCAACATAGTTCCTGAGCCGGCTTCCAGGTCTAGTGGCATTGAAGGCAATAATAACAGTAATGGTTTTCCCCAAGATGGAAGAAATACAAATAGCAAAGATAATCCCAAACGAAGTATGTCTTAACAGACAGGTGACCTTTTTGGGCCTCCCAATAAATAGTAAGGAACAAAGAAAGGATAGCATGAGGGAAAGAAGAAGAATGTAACTGAGCTCCTGGTTATTGGCTTTCACAATGGGGCTCTTCTTGTGTTTTAAAAAGAGGCAAAAAACTGCAGATGTGCAAAAAGACAGAACTAGAGCAGTGGTGGTTAGGGCCACTCCAAATATATCTTTATAAGAAAGGAAGTCAATGGCTCTCATGATGCATTTATCTCTACTCTCATTGGACCATTGGTCTTCAGGACATCTCAAGCAATTCTCCATGTCTGAAATAAAACAAGAGGGATCATCTGACACATGATATAGTTTATCCATTGCCAGGCCCTCCTGCTGTTATTTATCTATCTTATCATAAAGATGACTTCTAAAGGGGAAATAAAGAAAAAAATGACAATGCTTGTCAGTGTTATCTTGGCCAAATAAAAAAAAAGCAATATATAATTGAAAATTCTTTTTAATTAGAAGCCTGTTCTATAAGCTCAGCTCATGTAACCAATGACCATGTCTCTTAAAAAAAAACGCAAAAAAAAAAGGACCTTTTTTTACTGGAGAGTCATTGGTCAGTTGCTGATAAAAGGATGTCAGTCACAGGTAAGGAAGTATGCAGAGGGATACAAAGCTCCGATTAGCTGTGTTCTATCTCTATTTTAACTACTTTGCCCTCTGATTTTTTCCGAACACAAAGGGGTTATATAAACACTAAAGGGGCTATTTACTGTCGGAATTTTCAGCACTAAAAGATGCTGAAAAATGGTTGTAACTTTTTCAAGATTTTCTATGCATCAAAACTAATGATGGATGAATCTTTACTGTTTTGCGTTGCCAAAAAACACGATAGAAAAATACGTGAAATGGTGAAAAATTCATGAACCGCGTTTGTCCTGACGCATCCGCGCCTATTTTGCCACGACTGTGCCCATTTTGATGTAATAGCACCCAATTTGATGTGACCGTGCCTATTTTGACGCGACCCGTGACCCGTTTTCTTGACCCGTGACAAATTTCTTTGTGGTTTTTTGTGGCAAATTTTTGCGAAGTTTCGCCAAGCATTTCATCAATGGCGAAATGTGGAAATTTGCTGCAAATCCATGACTGGCGAAGATTTATCACTAGTCAAAACGGCTAAAAATCAGACCAAATCACCAACTAAAACTTGCAGAGATCATGTAGAAGTCAATAAGATGTCCCTTCCCTTCCCCGGAGGATCCTTCTTTTGCTTCGCAACTTTACATGAATTTGGAATTTTCACAACTTTTCCCACTTATGCTTCTTTATTATAGATTTTTTAGTAAATTCATGGAAACAAGTTTGTTCGAATTTTATAATTAAATAAATGAGAAAGTTTTACTAAATTGTCTAAAGTTTCCTTACAGACCAAACATGAGGATCATAAGGAAGTATCATTATTAAATGTGTGTTTTTACTGTATTTTTGTAAAATGAACATTGAATGCTGTTAGGCTAGGGCGACCCATAAACTATCCCTGGTCATCCCTAGTACCTGCCATTGGCAACATTCTTAGCCATACTTGCCTGAGATTTCCACAGGCAGGAAACATTTTGGAAACATTGCTATTTCCCCCTCATGCACAATGACTCAGGGAAAGTCACCCATTGGGGCTGATTCATCAAAGTACAAGTTTGATTCCCGAAATAGGTAAAATTTGGATTAGAATTAGATTAGATTAGAATCATTTCTGATGATCGCAAATATTACAAAAATGCTTACGAAAAATTTGTATTATTCACTATAATATCGTATTGGCAATCCGAAAGTCACCTTTCTGAATTTGATCATTCTGTGCATGTTTTTGGAAGCCTCCCATAGGGCTCAATGGCACTCTGCAGCTCCAACCTGGCCCAAGGAAAGTCTCCCATAGGGCTCAATGGCACTCTGCAGCTCCAACCTGGCCCAAGGAAAGTCTCCCATAGGGCTCAATGGCACTCTGCAGCTCCAACCTGGCCCAAGGAAAGCCTCCCATAGGGCTCAATGGCACTCTGCAACTCCAACCTGGCCCAAGGAAAGTCTCCCATAGGGCTCAATGGCACTCTGCAGCTCCAACCTGGCCCAAGGAAAGTCTCCCATAGGGCTCAATGTCACTCTGCAGCTCCAACCCGGCCCAAGGAAAGTCTCCCATAGGGCTCAATGGCACTCTGCAGCTCCAACCTGGCCCAAGGAAAGTCTCCCATAGGGCTCAATGTCACTCTGCAGCTCCAACCCGGCCCAAGGAAAGTCTCCCATAGGGCTCAATGGCACTCTGCAGCTCCAACCCGGCCCAAGGAAAGTCTCCCATAGGGCTCAATGGCACTCTGCAGCTCCAACCCGGCCCAAGGAAAGTCTCCCATAGGGCTCAATGGCACTCTGCAGCTCCAACCCGGCCCAAGGAAAGTCTCCCATAGGCCTCAATGGCACTCTGCAGCTCCAACCCGGCCCAAGGAAAGTCTCCCATAGGGCTCAATGGCACTCTGCAGCTCCAACCCGACCCAAGGAAAGTCTCCCATAGGGCTCAATGGCACTCTGCAGCTCCAACCCGGCCCAAGGAAAGTCTCCCATAGGGCTCAATGGCACTCTGCAGCTCCAACCCGGCCCAAGGAAAGCCTCCCATAGGGCTCAATGGCACTCTGCAGCTCCAACCTGGCCCAAGGAAAGTCACGTTACTGAAGCTTGAATGAATCTGAAACTTTCGTACTCAGCGCGACAAATACAATTTTGTTGCACAAATTGACGCGCTTTTTGTCGCAAATTAACAAAAAAGTCGCAAAAAATATGCACAGTATGAAAACTTAGAAAAAATACGATTTTTTTTGTATTTGGAAGCGATCGTACTTTGATAAATGGGCCCCATTATGTTCCTCATTAATCATGCATTACAATCAGAGATCAGGCATAAGGGACCTTGCACTATTTGTTTGTTCGGGGGCTCACAGTCCTTCCCACTACAGATAAGAAACTGATTTATATTTCAATTAGCGCTCACACTCACCCAATTGAATAGTAGGTTCATGTCCTTTTCCCCAGAACCTTTCGCTTATCACTTTTTTCCTCTCTTTGTTCTGGGGAGTATATGCTCATACGTAAATTCAAAATGCAGGATGTCCACTCACCGCTTCCTTTTGGTGGCCCGGGTGCCATGGGGAGATTCAACTTCAATAGCCAGCACAAAACAGCATGCACTTGTCGGACTCCAGGACAGCGGATAATATTTCAAAAAAGCTTTATTATAGGTATGAGTGCATACTGTTTTGTGCTGGCTATATAAGGGACCTTGCAGTCCTCTCCTGGTCATGAAACTATACCTCGATAGAACAATATTGGTGGCATAAATATTTCCTGTTAAAAGTTTCTTTTAGCCAATTTGCCATGCCTTAGTCAGCATTACCTACCTGGCAATGGGGAAATTTCTCCTTCTGAGCACTGAACACACTCATAACAACAAACTTGTTTTCCTTCCACAAAAGTTTTTCTGTGACCAGGGAGACAGCTGGCACTGTTCCTTGAGATCTAAATAGGAAGATATGTTGATATTTGTAATGTTTTTATACTATTAAACTGCATAGCTATCTTTAATTTCCATCCCCAGTTCTACCTCTAAAACACATATTGCATATTGTAAACTGGTAACAGGAAAAGAGTTTGAAGGGAGATATAGTTCCCCAAAGGTTCATCTCTTTTTCCCTCATGTATAGCAGCTCTGAGTGGGTTAATTCCCCAAGGAAGTCTCACCTGGGGAATAATTAGCAGGCTAGATCTGCTAGCAGCGAGAGAGAGAGTGAATGGCTCAGACTGAGAACTTTAATCTAATCTATGGGGCTGATTCATCAAGGTACGAGTTCAAAGCCTGAAATGGGTAAAATTTGGATTAGATACGATAATTTCTGATGACTGGAAATGTCATGAAAATGCACAGAATTTTAGTATCTGAATGATCGTAAACGTTGGAAAAACCTGGTTTTTATCCTTCTGTGCATGATTTTGAATGCCTCCCATAGGGCTCAATGGCACTCTGCAGCTCCAACCCGGCCCAAGGAAAGTCTCCCATAGGGCTCAATGGCACTCTGCAGCTCCAACCCGGCCCAAGGAAAGTCTCCCATAGGGCTCAATGGCACTCTGCAGCTCCAACTCGGCCCAAGGAAAGTCTCCCATAGGGCTCAATGGCACTCTGCAGCTCCAACTCGGCCCAAGGAAAGTCTCCCATAGGGCTCAATGGCACTCTGCAGCTCCAACCCGGCCCAAGGAAAGTCTCCCATAGGGCTCAATGGCACTCTGCAGCTTCAACCTGGCCCAAGGAAAGTCTCCCATAGGACTCAATGGCACTCTGCAGCTCCAACTCGGCCCAAGGAAAGTCTCCCATAGGGCTCAATGGCACTCTGTAGCTCCAACCCGGCCCAAGGAAAGTCTCCCATAGGGCTCAATGGCACTCTGCAGCTCCAACCCGGCCCAAGGAAAGTCTCCCATAGGGCTCAATGGCACTCTGCAGCTCCAACCTGGCCCAAGGAAAGCCTCCCATAGGGCTCAATGGCACTCTGCAGCTCCAACCCGGCCCAAGGAAAGCCTCCCATAGGGCTCAATGGCACTCTGCAGCTCCAACCCGGCCCAAGGAAAGTCTCCCATAGGACTCAATGGCATAAGCTTTAATGAATCCGAAACTTTCGTACTCGGTGCAACAAATATGGTTTTGTCGCACAAATTAACGAAAAAATGTTGCAAAAAATTTGCACAGTACGAAAACTTAAAATATTCTAATTTTAATAAAACACGCATTTTTAGAAAAAGTTCCCATATAAATGCATACAGTACCCCATTAAAATGAGATGCCCAAAGAATGGCCTCTTTTTCAATGGCGAGTCCTGGAGACTGAGATGAAATAAAGGTCCCAACATGTCTTGTAGTCACTGTTCCGTTATGGAAAATGTTCCAGTTTATTATATCAAAATGCCCCAGAACCTCTCCTTTCTCATTAAAGAAAATTTCATCTCCAGAGTCAGTTCTGAAATGGATTTTCTTGAGGTGCTGGTTTAACTACAATAAAAATATGGACTTATGAACAATGGCTCTAAATTCTATGCAAAGACAAAGACCAGCAAAGTATTATTCTAGACATTATAGGAGGATGGTGCATATTTTGTGAATGCTGACTCTTCGTGGCCTGTGGTAGCATTTTGCTAATATGGCTAGTTGTGCCACCAGTTGAACTATCAGGGCACTCTGAGCCCAATGTATCATACAAGTGATGTCTTTCAAAAGATCTGTTGGGATACAGTATCTAACTATTTGATTTCTTTGAATCGGAGGATGTGCAGTTCTACAGCAACAGCTAGAAAAAACTGATGGACCTCCGAAACTCTGGGGAATATTGGATATTCCCATATTGCCATGAAAGTAGACACTTATTTGTGAAGGCATCACAATTTAAAACAAAGTACAAAGGGACTCTGCTTTGGACAATAAGACTCATTTTAGGTGCTTTTAAAAGCTTTTTGTTTTATTAGAATTAGCTTGAACACATTTAATACCTGTGTTGGCTTCAGTCCATTTGTTGTTTTATCAGGATGCAAGATAGTTCCACCACTGGCTTTATCCATATACACAGCATGGAGAGCATGGGCCATAGCATATACAGCAATGTACATAAAGTATGTTAATCTGAAATAATTCACATCATATCCGTGTTTCTCATATTGCCTTAGTGTATCATTGTCATTACATATATGGTAGGACTTGAATGAAGACTTAGGAAAGGCTTGTTCAGAGCGGCAATCAAACACTTCTAACCAAACTGCAGCAGTAAATCGGTCTTTAGGAAACCTTGAAGGATCAGCCTTGTAAAGGAAATCTCTTAGTCCTGGAATGTTTCCTTGACGAAAAAATATAACAAGGGATCCATTAAACTCATGAGTATATAGTCCTTCTGAAGCTGATGCCAAAGGGGACAGCATTAGCCACACCACATTAGTTGATAAGTCATTTAGATATAAAAGAAATGACAGAAAGACAACCACTCTGCTATACACTATGACAACACTGGCATTTGCCTGCCTTATTGCTTGCAAAGCAAAGTAAAAACTTGTACCATCTATTTCACTTATCTGTACAAGGAAAGCTACACAGATCCCATTATTAATGATCTCTTTCTTCATCTCTT